>NW_028167532.1:0-38000 GCF_963513975.1 Fringilla coelebs
CACTTGGCACTCTTAAACCAGACCAAGTTGGCACTGGTGCCACCTTGCGTCTGGGAGTCATCCTGCGAGAGGCCGAATTCTAGGAGGCACCCGGCAATTTAAGGCCTCAGGCCCCTGAACCATTGTACAGGCTTTTTCCCTGGGAAACAAAACTCACAAGTCACTGGTCTGGGTGTCAGTTTTCAGGACCCACTTGGCACTCTTAAACCAGACCAAGTTGGCACTGGTGTAATGTTGCGCCTGGGAGGCATCCTGCGAGAGGCGGATCTCCAGGAGGCACCCGGCAACTTAAGGCCTCAGGCCCCTGAACCATTGTACAGGCTTTTTCCCTGGGAAACAAAACTCACAAGCCACTGTTCTGGGTGTCAGTTTTCAGGACCCACTTGGCACTCTTAAACCAGACCAAGTTGGAACGGTGCCACCTTGCGTCTGGGAGGCATCCTGCGAGAGGCCGAATTCCAGGAGGCACCCGGCAATTTAAGGCTGCAGGACCCTGAACCATTGTACAGGCTTTTTCCCTGGGAAACAAAACTCACAAGCCACAGTTCTGGGTGTCAGTTTTCAGGACCCACTTGGCACTCTTAAACCAGACCACGTTGGGACTGGTGTCATGTTGCGCCTGGGAGGCATCCTGTGAGAGGCGGATGTCCAGGAGGGACCCGGCAATTTAAGGCCTCAGGCCCCTGAACCATCGTACAGGCTTTTTCCCTGGGAAACAAAACTCACAAGCCACTGTTCTGGGTGTCAGTTTTAAGGACCCACTTGGCACTCTTAAACCACACGAAGTTGGAACTGATGCCACCTTGCGTCTGGGAGGCATCCTGCAAGAGGCGAAATTCCAGGAGGCACCCGGCAATTTAAGGCCTCAGGACTCTGAACCACTGTACAGGCTTTTTCCCTGGGAAACAAAACTCACAAGCCACTGTTCTCGGTGTCAGTTTTCACGACCCATTGGTACTCTTAAACAAGACCAAGTTGGCACTGGTGCCACCTTCTGTGTTTGGGAGGCATCCTGCGAGAGGCCGAATTCCAGGAGGCACCCGGCAATTTAAGGCCTCAGGCCCCTGAACCATTGTACAGGCTTTTTCCCTGGGAAACAAAACTCACAAGCCACTGTTCTGGGTGTCAGTTTTCAGGAGCTACCTTACACTCTCAAACCAGACCAAGTTGGCACTGGTGCCACCTTGCGTCTGGGAGGAATCCTGCGAGAGGCGGATCTCCAGGTGGCACCCGGCTATTAAAGGCGGCATTAACCTAAACCATTGTACAGGCTTTTTCCCTGGGAAACAAAACTCACAAGCCACTGTTCTGGGTGTCAGTTTTCAGGACCCACTTGGCACTCTTAAACCAGACCAAGTTGGCACTGGTGCCACCTTGTGTCTGGGAGGCATCCTGCGAGAGGCCGAATTCCAGGAGGCACCCGGCAATTTAAGGCCTCAGGCCCCTGAACCATTGTACAGGCTTTTTCCCTGGGAAACAAAACTCACAAGCCACTGTTCAGGGTGTCAGTTTTAAGGACCCACTTGGCACTCTTAAACCAGACCAAGTTGGAACTGATGCCACCTTGCGTCTGGGAGGCATCCTGCGAGAGGCCGAATTCTAGGAGGCACCCGGCAATTTAAGGCCGCAGGACCCGGAACCATTGTACAGGCTTTTTCCCTGGGAAACAAAACTCACAAGCCACTGTTCTGGGTGTCAGTTTTCAGGAGCTACCTTACACTCTCAAACCAGACCAAGTTGGCACTGGTGCCACCTTGCGTCTGGGAGGAATCCTGCGAGAGGCGGATCTCCAGGTGGCACCCGGCTATTAAAGGCGGCATTAACCTAAACCATTGTACAGGCTTTTTCCCTGGGAAACAAAACTCACAAGCCACTGTTCTGGGTGTCAGTTTGCAGGACCCACTTGGCACTCTTAAACCAGACCAAGTTGGCACTGGTGCCACCTTGTGTCTGGGAGGCATCCTGCGAGAGGCCGAATTCCAGGAGGCACCCGGCAATTTAAGGCCTCAGGCCCCTGAACCATTGTACAGGCTTTTTCCCTGGGAAACAAAACTCACAAGCCACTGTTCTGGGTGTCAGTTTTAAGGACCCACTTGGCACTCTTAAACCAGACCAAGTTGGAACTGATGCCACCTTGCGTCTGGGAGGCATCCTGCGAGAGGCCGAATTCTAGGAGGCACCCGGCAATTTAAGGCCGCAGGACCCGGAACCATTGTACAGGCTTTTTCCCTGGGAAACAAAACTCACAAGCCACTGTTCTAGGTGTCAGTTTTCAGGATCCACTTGGCTCTCTAAGCAGACCAAGTTGGAAGTGGTGTCATTTTGCGTATTGGAGGCACCCTGCGAGAGGCCGAATTCCAGGAGGCACTCGGCAATTTAAGTCCGCAGGACCCTGAACCATTGTACAGGCTTTTTCCCTGGGAAACAAAACTCACAAGCCACTGTTCTGGGTGTCAGTTTTCAGGACCCACTTGACACTCTCAAACCAGACCAAGTTGGCACTGGTGCCACCTTGCGTCTGGGAGGCATCCTGCGAGAGGCCGAATTCCAGGAGTCACCCGGCAATTTAAGGCCGCCGGACCCTGAACCATTTTACAGGCTTTTTCCCTGGGAAACAAAACTCACAAGCCACTGTTCTGGGTGTCAGTTTGCAGGACACACTTGGCACTCTCAAACCAGACCAAGTTGACACTGGTGCCACCTTGCGTCTGGGAGGCATCCTGCGAGAGGCCGAATTCCAGGAGGCACCCGGCAATTTAAGGCCGCAGGACCCTGAACCATTGTACAGGCTTTTTCCCTGGGAAACAAAACTCACAAGCCACTGTTCTGGGTGTCAGTTTTCAGGAGCCACTTGGCACTCTCAAACCAGACCAAGTTGGCACTGGTGCCACCTTGCGTCTGGGAGGCATCCTGCGAGAGGTGCAATTCCAGGAGGCGCCCGGCAATTTAATGCCGCAGGACTCTGAACCATTTGTACAGGCTTTTTCCCTGGGAAACAAAACTCACAAGCCACTGTTCTGGGTGTCAGTTTTCAGGACCCACTTGGCACTCTTAAACCAGACCAAGTTGGAACTGGTGCCACCTTGCGTCTGGGAGGCATCCTGCGAGAGGTGCAATTCCAGGAGGCACCCGGCAATTTAAGGCCGCAGGCCCCTGAAGCATTGAACAGGCTTTTTCCCTGGGAAACAAAACTCACAAGCCACTGTTCTGAGTGTCAGTTTTCAGGACCCACTTAACACTCTCAAACCAGACCAAGTTGGCACTGGTGCCACCTTGCGTCTGGGAGGCATCCTGCGAGAGGCGAATCTCCAGGTGGCACCCGGCTATTAAAGGCGGCATTAACCTAAACAATTTTACAGGCTTTTTCCCTGGGAAAGAAAACTCACAAGCCACTGTTCTGGGTGTCAGTTTGCAGGAGCCACCTGGCACTCTTAAACCAGACCAAGTTGGAACTGGTGCCACCTTGCGTCTGGGAGGCATCCTGCGAGTGGCCGAATTCCAGGAGGCACCCGGCAATTTAAGGCCGCAAGCCCCTGAACCATTGTACAGGCTTTTTCCCTGGGAAACAAAACTCACAAGTCACTGTTCTGGGTGTCAGTTTTCAGGACCCACTTGGCACTTCTAAACCAGACCAAGTTGGCACTGGTGTCATGTTGCGCCTGGGAGGCATCCTGTGAGAGGCGGATCTCCAGGAGGCACCCGGCAACTTATGGCCTCAGGCCCCTGAACCATTGTACAGGCTTTTTCCCTGGGAAACAAAACTCACAAGCCACTGTTCTAGGTGTCAGTTTTCAGGATCCACTTGGCTCTCTAAGGAGACCAAGTTGGAAGTGGTGTCATTTTGCGTCTTGGAGGCACCCTGCGAGAGGCCGAATTCCAGGAGGCACCCGGCAATTTAAGTCCGCAGGACCCTGAACCATTGTACAGGCTTTTTCCCTGGGAAACAAAACTCACAAGCCACTGTTCTGGGTGTCAGTTTTCAGGACCCACTTGACACTCTCAAACCAGACCAAGTTGGCACTGGTGCCACCTTGCGTCTGGAAGGCATCCTGCGAGAGGCCGAATTCCAGGAATCACCCGGTAATATAAGGCTGCAGGACCCAAAACCATTCTACAGGCTTTTTCCCTGGGAAAAAAAATTCACAAGCCACTGTTCTGGGTGTTAGTTTTCAGGACACACTTGACACTCTTAAACCAGACCAAGTTGGAAATGGTGTCATTTTGCGTCTTGGAGGCACCCTGCGAGAGTCCGAATTCCAGGAGGCACCCGGCAATTTAAGGCCGCAGGCCCCTGAACCATTGTACCGGCTTTTTCCTTGGGAAACAAAACTCACAAGCCACTGTTCTGGGTGTCAGTTTTCCGGACACACTTGGCACTCTCAAACCAGACCAAGTTGGCACTGGTGCCACCTTGCGTCTGGGAGGCATCCTGCGAGTGGCCGAATTCCAGGAGGCACCCGGCAATTTAAGGCCTCAGGACCCTGAACCATGGTACAGGCTTTTTCCCTGGGAAACAAAACTCACAAGCCACTGTTCTCGGTGTCAGTTTTCAGGACCCACTTGGCAGTCTCAAAGCAGACCAAGTTGGCACTGGCGCAACCTTGCGTCTGGGAGGCATCCTGCGAGAGGCGAATCTCCAGGTGGCACCCGGCTATTAAAGGCGGCATTAACCTAAACCATTTTACAGGCTTTTTCCCTGGGAAAGAAAACTCACAAGCCACTGTTCTGGGTGTCAGTTTTCAGGACCCACTTGGCACTCCTAAACCAGACCAAGTTGGAAGTGGTGCCACCTTGCGTCTGGGAAGCATCCTGCGAGAGGCGGAATTCCAGGAGGCACCTGGCAATTTAAGGCCTCAGGCCCCTGAACCATTGCACAGGCTTTTTCCCTGGGAAACAAAACTCACAAGCCACTGTTCTGGGTGTCAGTTTGCAGGACCCACTTGGCACTCTTAATCACACCCAGTTGGCACTGGTGTCATGTTGCGCCTGGGAGGCATCCTTCGAGAGGCGGATCTCCAGGAGGCACCCGGCAATTTAAGGCCTCACCCCCTGAACCATTGTACAGGCTTTTTCCCTGGGAAACAAAACTCACAAGCCACTGTTCTGGGTGTCAGTTTGCAGGACACACTTGGCACTCTCAAACCAGACCAAGCTGGCACTGGTGCCACCTTGCGTCTGGGAGGCATCCTGCGAGAGGCCGAATTCCAGGAGGCACCCGGCAATTTAAGGCCGCAGGCCCCTGAACCATTGTACAGGCTTTTTCCCTGGGAAACAAAACTCACAAGCCACTGTTCTGGGTGTCAATTTTCAGGAGCCACTTGGCACTCTCAAACCAGACCAAGTTGGCACTGGTGCCACCTTGCGTCTGGGAGGCATCCTGCGAGAGGCGGATCTCCAGGTGGCACCCGGCTATTAAAGGCGGCATTACCTAAACCATTGTACAGGCTTTTTCCCTGGGAAACAAAACTCACAAGCCACTGTTCTGGGTGTCAGTTTTCAGGAGCCACTTGGCACTCTCAAACCAGACCAAGTTGGCACTGGTGCCGCCTTGCGTCTGGGAGGCATCCTGCGAGAGGCGGATCTCCAGGTGGCACCCGGCTATTAAAGGCGGCATTAACCTAAACCATTGTACAGGCTTTTTCCCTGGGAAACAAAACTCACAAGCCACTGTTCTGGGTGTCAGTTTTCAGGACCCACTTGGCACTCTTAAACCAGACCAAGTTGGAACTGGTGCCACCTTGCGTCTGGGAGGCATCCTGCGAGAGGCCGAATTCCAGGAGGCACCCGGCAATTTAAGGCCTCAGGCCCCTGAACCATGGTACAGGCTTTTTCCCTGGGAAACAAAACTCACAAGCCACTGTTCTGGGTGTCAGTTTTCAGGACCCACTTAACACTCTCAAACCAGACCAAGTTGGCACTGGTGCCACGTTGCGTCTGGGAGGCATCCTGCGAGAGGCGAATCTCCAGGTGGCTCCCGGCTATTAAAGGCGGCATTAACCTAAACAATTTTACAGGCTTTTTCCCTGGGAAAGAAAACTCACAAGCCACTGTTCTAGGTGTCAGTTTGCAGGAGCCACTTGGCACTCTTAAACCAGACCAAGTTGGAACTGGTGCCACCTTGCGTCTGGGAGGCATCCTGCGAGTGGCCGAATTCCAGGAGGCACCCGGCAATTTAAGGCCTCAAGCCCCTGAACCATTGTACAGGCTTTTTCTTTGGGAAACAAAACTCACAAGTCACTGTTCTGGGTGTCAGTTTTCAGGACCCACTTGGCACTCCTAAACCAGACCAAGTTGGCACTGGTGTCATGTTGCGCCTGGGAGGCATCCTGTGAGAGGCGGATCTCCAGGAGGCACCCGGCAACTTATGGCGTCAGGCCCCTGAACCATTGTACAGGCTTTTTCCCTGGGAAAGAAAACTCACAAGCCACTGTTCTGGGTGTCAGTTTTCAGGATCCACTTGGCTCTCTAAGCAGACCAAGTTGGAAATGGTGTCATTTTGCGTCTTGGAGGCACCCTGCGAGAGTCCGAATTCCAGGAGGCACCCGGCAATTTAAGGCCGCAGGACCCTGAACCATGGTACAGGCTTTTTCCCTGG
This sequence comes from Fringilla coelebs, assembly GCF_963513975.1. Classification (NCBI taxonomy): domain Eukaryota; kingdom Metazoa; phylum Chordata; class Aves; order Passeriformes; family Fringillidae; genus Fringilla; species Fringilla coelebs. The sequence goes on from NW_028167532.1 coordinate 6,596, forward strand.
GAAATAAAACTCACAAGCCACTGTTCTGGGTGTCAGTTTTCAGGACCCACTTGGCACTCTCAAACCAGACCAAGTTGGCACTGGTGCCACCTTGCGTCTGGGAGGCATCCTGCGAGAGGCCGAATTCCAGGAGGCACCCGGCAATTTAAGGCCCCAGGACCCAAAACCATTCTACAGGATTTTTCCCTGGGGAAAAAAATTCAGAAGCCACTGTTCTGGGTGTCAGTTTCCAGGAGCCACCTGGCACTCTCAAACCAGACCAAGTTGGCACTGGTGCCACCTTGCGTCTGGGAGGCATCCTGCAAGACGCCGAATTCCAGGAGTCACCCGGCAATTTAAGGCCTCAGGCCCCTGAACCATTGTACAGGCTTTTTCCCTGGGAAACAAAACTCACAAGCCACTGTTCTGGGTGTCAGTTTGCAGGACACACTTGGCACTCTCAAACCAGACCAAGTTGGCACTGGTACCACCTTGCGTCTGGGAGGCATCCTGCGAGAGGCCGAATTCCAGGAGGCACCCGGCAATTTAAGGCCGCAGGACCCTGAACCATTGTACAGGCTTTTTTCCTGGGAAACAAAACTCACAAGCCACTGTTCTGGGTGTCAGTTTTCAGGACCCACTTGGCACTCTTAAACCAGACCAAGGTTGAACTGGTGCCACCTTGCGTCTGGGAGGCATCCTGCGAGAGGCGAATCTCCAGGTGGCACCCGGCTATTAAAGGCGGCATTAACCTAAACCATTGTACAGGCTTTTTCCCTGGGAAACAAAACTCACAAGCCACTGTTCTGGGTGTCAGTTTTCAGGACACACTTGGTACTCTTAAACAAGACCAAATTGGCACTGGTGCCACCTTGTGTCTGGGAGGCATCCTGCAAGAGGCCGAATTCTAGGAGGCACGCGGTAATTTAAGGCCGCAGGCCCCTGAACCATTTTACAGGCTTTTTCCCTGAGAAACAAAACTCACAAGCCACTGTTCTGGGTGTCAGTTTTCAGGACCCACTTGACACTCTCAAACCAGACCAAGTTGGCACTGGTGCCACCTTGCGTCTGGGAGGCATCCTGCGAGAGGCGAATCTCCAGGTGGCACCCGGCTATAAAAGGCGGCATTAACCTAAACCATTTTACAGGCTTTTTCCCTGGGAAAGAAAACTCACAAGCAACTGTTCTGGGTGTCAGTTTGCAGGAGCCACCTGGCACTCTTAAACCAGACCAAGTTGGAACTGGTGCCACCTTGCGTCTGGGAGGCATCCTGCGTGTGGCCGAATTCCAGGAGACACCCGGCAATTTAAGGCCTCAGGCCCCTGAACCATTGTACAGGCTTTTTCCCTGGGAAACAAAACTCACAAGCCACTGTTCTGGGTGTCAGTTTTCAGGACCCACTTGGCAGTCTCAAACCAGACCAAGTTGGCACTGGTGCCACCTTGCGTCTGGGAGGCATCCTGCGAGAGGCGAATCTCCAGGTGGCACCCGGCTATTAAAGGCGGCATTAACCTAAACCATTGTACAGACATTTTCCCTGGGAAACAAAACTCACAAGCCACTGTTCTGGGTGTCAGTTTTCAGGACCCACTTGGCACTCTCAAACCAGACCAAGCTGGCACTGGTGCCACCTTGCGTCTGGGAGGCATCCTGCGAGAGGCGGATCTCTAGGTGGCACCCGGCTATTAAAGGCGGCATTACCTAAACCATTGTACAAGCTTCTTCCCTGGGAAACAAAACTCACAAGCCACTGTTCTGGGTGTCAGTTTTCAGGACCCACTTGGCACTCTTAAACAAGACCAAATTGGCACTGGTGCCACCTTGTGTCTGGGAGGCATCCTGCGAGAGGCGCAATTCCAGGAGGCACCCGGCAATTTAACGCCGCAGGCCCCTGAACCATTTTACAGGCTTTTTCCCTGGGAAACAAAACTCACAAGCCACTGTTCTGGGTGTCAGTTTTCAGGACCCACTTGGCACTCTCAAACCAGACCAAGTTGGAACTGGTGCCACCTTGCGTCTGGGAGGCATCCTGCGAGTGGCCAAATTCCAGGAGGCACCCGGCAATTTAAGGCCTCAGGCCCCTGAACCATTGTACAGGCTTTTTCCCTGGGAAACAAAACTCACAAGCCACTGTTCTGAGTGTCAGTTTGCAGGACCCACTTGGCACTCCTAAACCAGACCAAGTTGGCACTGGTGTCATGTTGCGCCTGGGAGGCATCCTGGGAGAGGCGGAATTCCAGGAGGCACCCGGCAACTTATGGCCTCAGGCCCCTGAACCATTTTACAGGCTTTTTCCCTGGGAAACAAAACTCACAAGCCACTGTTCTGGGTGTCAGTTTGCAGGAGCCACTTGGCTCTCGAAGCAGACCAAGTTGGAAGTGGTGTCATTTTGCGTCTTGGAGGCACCCTGCGAGAGGCCGAATTCCAGGAGGCACCCGGCAATTTAAGGCCGCAGGACCCTGAACCATTGTACAGGCTTTTTCCCTGGGAAACAAAACTCACAAGCCACTGTTCTGGGTGTCAGTTTTCAGGAGCCACTTGGCACTCTCAAACCAGACCAAGTTGGCACTGGTGCCACCTTGCGTCTGGGAGGCATCCTGCGAGAGGCGGATCTCCAAGTGGCACCCGGCTATTAAAGGCGGCATTACCTAAACCATTGTACAGGCTTTTTCCCTGGGAAACAAAACTCACAAGCCACTGTTCTGGGTGTCAGTTTTCAGGAGCCACCTGGCACTCTCAAACCAGACCAAGTTGGCACTGGTGCCACCTTGCGTCTGGGAGGCATCCTGCGAGAGGTGCAATTCCAGGAGGCACCCGGCAATTTAAGGCCACAGGACCCTGAACCATTGTACAGGCTTTTTCCCTGGGAAACAAAACTCACAAGCCACTGTTCTGGGTGTCAGTTTTCAGGACCCACTTGGCACTCTTAAACCAGACCAAGTTGGAACTGGTGCCACCTTGCGTCTGGGAGGCATCCTGCGAGAGGCGCAATTCCAGGAGGCACCCGGCAATTTAACGCCGCAGGCCCCTGAAGCATTGAACAGGCTTTTTCCCTGGGAAACATAACTCACAAGCTACTGTTCTGGGTGTCAGTTTTCAGGACCCACTTGGAACTCTTAAACCAGACCAAGTTGGAACTGGTGCCACCTTGCGTCTGGGAGGCATCCTGCGAGAGGCCGAATTCCAGGAGGCACCCGGCAATTTAAGGCCTCAGGCCCCTGAACCATGGTACAGGCTTTTTCCCTGGGAAAGAAAACTCACAAGCCACTGTTCTGGGTGTCAGTTTTCAGGACCCACTTGGCACTCTCAAACCAGACCAAGTTGGCACTGGTGCCACCTTGCGTCTGGGAGGCATCCTGCGAGAGGCGGATCTCCAGGTGGCACCCGGCTATTAAAGGCGGCATTACCTAAACCATTGTACAGGCTTTTTCCCTGGGAAACAAAACTCACAAGCCACTGTTCTGGGTGTCAGTTTGCAGGAGCCACCTGGCACTCTTAAACAAGACCAAATTGGCACTGGTGCCACCTTGTGTCTGGGAGGCACCCTGCGAGAGGTGCAATTCCAGGAGGCACCCGGCAATTTAACGCCGCAGGCCCCTGAACCATTTTACAGGCTTTTTCCCTGGGAAACAAAACTCACAAGCCACTGTTCTGGGTGTCAGTTTTCAGGACCCACTTGGCACTCTTAAACCAGACCAAGGTTGAACTGGTGCCACCTTGCGTCTGGGAGGCATCCTGCGAGAGGCTGAATTCCAGGAAGCACCCCACAATTTAAGGCCGCAGGACCCTGAACCATTGTACAGGCTTTTTCCCTGGGAAACAAAACTCACAAGCCACTGTTCTGGGTGTCAGTTTTCAGGACCCACTTGGCACTCCTAAACCAGACCAAGTTGGCACTGGTGTCATGTTGCGCCTGGGAGGCATCCTGTGAGAGGCGGATCTCGAGGAGGCACCCGGCAACTTATGGCCTCAGGCCCCTGAACCATTGTACAGGCTTTTTCCCTGGGAAACAAAACTCACAAGCCACTGTTCTGGGTGTCAGTTTTCAGGATCCACTTGGCTCTCTAAGCAGACCAAGTTGGAAATGGTGTCATTTTGCGTCTTGGAGGCACCCTGCGAGAGTCCGAATTCCAGGAGGCACCCGGCAATTTAAGGCCGCAGGACCCTGAACCATTGTACAGGCTTTTTCCCTGGGAAATAAAACTCACAAGCCACTGTTCTGGGTGTCAGTTTTCAGGACCCACTTGGCACTCTCAAACCAGACCAAGTTGGCACTGGTGCCACCTTGCGTCTGGGAGGCATCCTGCAAGACGCCGAATTCCAGGAGTCACCCGGCAATTTAAGGCCTCAGGCCCCTGAACCATTGTACCGGCTTTTTCCCTGGGAAACAAAACTCACAAGCCACTGTTCTGGGTGTCAGTTTTCAGGAGCCACCTGGCACTCTCAAACCAGACCAAGTTGGCACTGGTGCCACCTTGCGTCTGGGACGCATCCTGCAAGAGGTGCAATTCCAGGAGGCACCCGGCAATTTAAGGCCTCAGGACCCTGAACCATTGTACAGGCTTTTTTCCTGGGAAACAAAACTCACAAGCCACTCTTCTGGGTGTCAGTTTTTAGGACCCACTTGGCACTCTTAAACCAGACCAAGTTGGAACTGGTGCCACCTTGCGTCTGGGAGGCATCCTGCGAGAGGCGGATCTCCAGGAGGCACCCGGCAATTTAAGGCCGCAGGCCCCTGAAGCATTGTACAGGCTTTTTCCCTGGGAAACAAATCTCACAAGCCACTGTTCTGGGTGTCAGTTTTCAGGACCCACTTGGCACTCTCAAACCAGACCAAGTTGGCACTGGTGCCACCTTGCGTCGGAGAGGCATCCTGCGAGAGGCCGAATTCCAGGAGGCACCCGGCAATTTAAGGCCGCAGGACCCAAAACCATTTTACAGGCTTTTTCCCTGGGGAAAAAAATTCAGAAGCCACTGTTCTGGGTGTCAGTTTCCAGGAGCCACCTGGCACTCTCAAACCAGACCAAGTTGGCACTGGTGCCACCTTGCGTCTGGGAGGCATCCTGCAAGACGCCGAATTCCAGGAGTCACTCGGCAATTTAAGGCCTCAGGCCCCTGAACCATTGTACCGGATTTTTCCCTGGGAAACAAAACTCACAAGCCACTGTTCTGGGTGTCAGTTTGCAGGACACACTTGGCACTCTCAAACCAGACCAAGTTGGCACTGGTGCCACCTTGCGTCTGGGAGGCATCCTGCGAGAGGCCGAATTCCAGGAGGCACCCGGCAATTTAAGGCCTCAGGCCCCTGAACCATTGTACAGGCTTTTACCCTGGGAAACAAAACTCACAAGCCACTGTTCTGGGTGTCAGTTTTCAGGACCCACTTGGCACTCTCAAACCAGACCAAGTTGGCACTGGTGCCACCTTGCGTCTGGGAGGCATCCTGCAAGAGGCGATCTCCAGGTGGCACACGGCTATTAAAGGCGGCATTACCTAAACCATTGTACAGGCTTTTTCCCGGGGAAACAAAACTCACAAGCCACTGTTCTGGGTGTCAGTTTGCAGGAGCCACCTGGCACTCTCAAACCAGACCAAGTTGGCACTGGTGCCACCTTGCGTCTGGGAGGCATCCTGCGAGAGGTGCAATTCCAGGAGGCACCCGGCAATTTAAGGCCGCAGGACCCTGAACCATTGTACAGGCTTTTTTCCTGGGAAACAAAACTCACAAGCCACTGTTCTGGGTGTCAGTTTTCAGGACACACTTGGTACTCTTAAACAAGACCAAATTGGCACTGGTGCCACCTTGTGTCTGGGAGGCATCCTGCAAGAGGCCGAATTCTAGGAGGCACGCGGTAATTTAAGGCCGCAGGCCCCTGAACCATTTTACAGGCTTTTTCCCTGAGAAACAAAACTCACAAGCCACTGTTCTGGGTGTCAGTTTTCAGGACCCACTTGACACTCTCAAACCAGACCAAGTTGGCACTGGTGCCACCTTGCGTCTGGGAGGCATCCTGCGAGAGGCGAATCTCCAGGTGGCACCCGGCTATAAAAGGCGGCATTAACCTAAACCATTTTACAGGCTTTTTCCCTGGGAAAGAAAACTCACAAGCAACTGTTCTGGGTGTCAGTTTGCAGGAGCCACCTGGCACTCTTAAACCAGACCAAGTTGGAACTGGTGCCACCTTGCGTCTGGGAGGCATCCTGCGTGTGGCCGAATTCCAGGAGACACCCGGCAATTTAAGGCCTCAGGCCCCTGAACCATTGTACAGGCTTTTTCCCTGGGAAACAAAACTCACAAGCCACTGTTCTGGGTGTCAGTTTTCAGGACCCACTTGGCAGTCTCAAACCAGACCAAGTTGGCACTGGTGCCACCTTGCGTCTGGGAGGCATCCTGCGAGAGGCGAATCTCCAGGTGGCACCCGGCTATTAAAGGCGGCATTAACCTAAACCATTGTACAGACATTTTCCCTGGGAAACAAAACTCACAAGCCACTGTTCTGGGTGTCAGTTTTCAGGACCCACTTGGCACTCTCAAACCAGACCAAGCTGGCACTGGTGCCACCTTGCGTCTGGGAGGCATCCTGCGAGAGGCGGATCTCTAGGTGGCACCCGGCTATTAAAGGCGGCATTACCTAAACCATTGTACAAGCTTCTTCCCTGGGAAACAAAACTCACAAGCCACTGTTCTGGGTGTCAGTTTTCAGGACCCACTTGGCACTCTTAAACAAGACCAAATTGGCACTGGTGCCACCTTGTGTCTGGGAGGCATCCTGCGAGAGGCGCAATTCCAGGAGGCACCCGGCAATTTAACGCCGCAGGCCCCTGAACCATTTTACAGGCTTTTTCCCTGGGAAACAAAACTCACAAGCCACTGTTCTGGGTGTCAGTTTTCAGGACCCACTTGGCACTCTCAAACCAGACCAAGTTGGAACTGGTGCCACCTTGCGTCTGGGAGGCATCCTGCGAGTGGCCAAATTCCAGGAGGCACCCGGCAATTTAAGGCCTCAGGCCCCTGAACCATTGTACAGGCTTTTTCCCTGGGAAACAAAACTCACAAGCCACTGTTCTGAGTGTCAGTTTGCAGGACCCACTTGGCACTCCTAAACCAGACCAAGTTGGCACTGGTGTCATGTTGCGCCTGGGAGGCATCCTGGGAGAGGCGGAATTCCAGGAGGCACCCGGCAACTTATGGCCTCAGGCCCCTGAACCATTTTACAGGCTTTTTCCCTGGGAAACAAAACTCACAAGCCACTGTTCTGGGTGTCAGTTTTCAGGATCCACTTGGCTCTCGAAGCAGACCAAGTTGGAAGTGGTGTCATTTTGCGTCTTGGAGGCACCCTGCGAGAGGCCGAATTCCAGGAGGCACCCGGCAATTTAAGGCCGCAGGACCCTGAACCATTGTACAGGCTTTTTCCCTGGGAAACAAAACTCACAAGCCACTGTTCTGGGTGTCAGTTTTCAGGAGCCACTTGGCACTCTCAAACCAGACCAAGTTGGCACTGGTGCCACCTTGCGTCTGGGAGGCATCCTGCGAGAGGCGGATCTCCAAGTGGCACCCGGCTATTAAAGGCGGCATTACCTAAACCATTGTACAGGCTTTTTCCCTGGGAAACAAAACTCACAAGCCACTGTTCTGGGTGTCAGTTTTCAGGAGCCACCTGGCACTCTCAAACCAGACCAAGTTGGCACTGGTGCCACCTTGCGTCTGGGAGGCATCCTGCGAGAGGTGCAATTCCAGGAGGCACCCGGCAATTTAAGGCCACAGGACCCTGAACCATTGTACAGGCTTTTTCCCTGGGAAACAAAACTCACAAGCCACTGTTCTGGGTGTCAGTTTTCAGGACCCACTTGGCACTCTTAAACCAGACCAAGTTGGAACTGGTGCCACCTTGCGTCTGGGAGGCATCCTGCGAGAGGCGCAATTCCAGGAGGCACCCGGCAATTTAAGGCCGCAGGCCCCTGAAGCATTGAACAGGCTTTTTCCCTGGGAAACATAACTCACAAGCTACTGTTCTGGGTGTCAGTTTTCAGGACCCACTTGGAACTCTTAAACCAGACCAAGTTGGAACTGGTGCCACCTTGCGTCTGGGAGGCATCCTGCGAGAGGCCGAATTCCAGGAGGCACCCGGCAATTTAAGGCCTCAGGCCCCTGAACCATGGTACAGGCTTTTTCCCTGGGAAAGAAAACTCACAAGCCACTGTTCTGGGTGTCAGTTTTCAGGACCCACTTGGCACTCTCAAACCAGACCAAGTTGGCACTGGTGCCACCTTGCGTCTGGGAGGCATCCTGCGAGAGGCGGATCTCCAGGTGGCACCCGGCTATTAAAGGCGGCATTACCTAAACCATTGTACAGGCTTTTTCCCTGGGAAACAAAACTCACAAGCCACTGTTCTGGGTGTCAGTTTGCAGGAGCCACCTGGCACTCTTAAACAAGACCAAATTGGCACTGGTGCCACCTTGTGTCTGGGAGGCACCCTGCGAGAGGTGCAATTCCAGGAGGCACCCGGCAATTTAACGCCGCAGGCCCCTGAACCATTTTACAGGCTTTTTCCCTGGGAAACAAAACTCACAAGCCACTGTTCTGGGTGTCAGTTTTCAGGACCCACTTGGCACTCTTAAACCAGACCAAGTTGGAACTGGTGCCACCTTGCGTCTGGGAGGCATCCTGCGAGAGGCTGAATTCCAGGAAGCACCCCACAATTTAAGGCCGCAGGACCCTGAACCATTGTACAGGCTTTTTCCCTGGGAAACAAAACTCACAAGCCACTGTTCTGGGTGTCAGTTTTCAGGACCCACTTGGCACTCCTAAACCAGACCAAGTTGGCACTGGTGTCATGTTGCGCCTGGGAGGCATCCTGTGAGAGGCGGATCTCGAGGAGGCACCCGGCAACTTATGGCCTCAGGCCCCTGAACCATTGTACAGGCTTTTTCCCTGGGAAACAAAACTCACAAGCCACTGTTCTGGGTGTCAGTTTTCAGGATCCACTTGGCTCTCTAAGCAGACCAAGTTGGAAATGGTGTCATTTTGCGTCTTGGAGGCACCCTGCGAGAGTCCGAATTCCAGGAGGCACCCGGCAATTTAAGGCCGCAGGACCCTGAACCATTGTACAGGCTTTTTCCCTGGGAAATAAAACTCACAAGCCACTGTTCTGGGTGTCAGTTTTCAGGACCCACTTGGCACTCTCAAACCAGACCAAGTTGGCACTGGTGCCACCTTGCGTCTGGGAGGCATCCTGCGAGAGGCCGAATTCCAGGAGGCACCCGGCAATTTAAGGCCGCAGGACCCAAAACTATTCTACAGGCTTTTTCCCTGGGAAAAAAAATTCAGAAGCCACTGTTCTGGGTGTCAGTTTCCAGGAGCCACCTGGCACTCTCAAACCAGACCAAGTTGGCACTGGTGCCACCTTGCGTCTGGGAGGCATCCTGCAAGACGCCGAATTCCAGGAGTCACCCGGCAATTTAAGGCCTCAGGCCCCTGAACCATTGTACCGGCTTTTTCCCTGGGAAACAAAACTCACAAGCCACTGTTCTGGGTGTCAGTTTTCAGGAGCCACCTGGCACTCTCAAACCAGACCAAGTTGGCACTGGTGCCACCTTGCGTCTGGGACGCATCCTGCAAGAGGTGCAATTCCAGGAGGCACCCGGCAATTTAAGGCCTCAGGACCCTGAACCATTGTACAGGCTTTTTTCCTGGGAAACAAAACTCACAAGCCACTCTTCTGGGTGTCAGTTTTTAGGACCCACTTGGCACTCTTAAACCAGACCAAGTTGGAACTGGTGCCACCTTGCGTCTGGGAGGCATCCTGCGAGAGGCGGATCTCCAGGAGGCACCCGGCAATTTAAGGCCGCAGGCCCCTGAAGCATTGTACAGGCTTTTTCCCTGGGAAACAAATCTCACAAGCCACTGTTCTGGGTGTCAGTTTTCAGGACCCACTTGGCACTCTCAAACCAGACCAAGTTGGCACTGGTGCCACCTTGCGTCGGAGAGGCATCCTGCGAGAGGCCGAATTCCAGGAGGCACCCGGCAATTTAAGGCCGCAGGACCCAAAACCATTTTACAGGCTTTTTCCCTGGGGAAAAAAATTCAGAAGCCACTGTTCTGGGTGTCAGTTTCCAGGAGCCACCTGGCACTCTCAAACCAGACCAAGTTGGCACTGGTGCCACCTTGCGTCTGGGAGGCATCCTGCAAGACGCCGAATTCCAGGAGTCACTCGGCAATTTAAGGCCTCAGGCCCCTGAACCATTGTACCGGATTTTTCCCTGGGAAACAAAACTCACAAGCCACTGTTCTGGGTGTCAGTTTGCAGGACACACTTGGCACTCTCAAACCAGACCAAGTTGGCACTGGTGCCACCTTGCGTCTGGGAGGCATCCTGCGAGAGGCCGAATTCCAGGAGGCACCCGGCAATTTAAGGCCTCAGGCCCCTGAACCATTGTACAGGCTTTTACCCTGGGAAACAAAACTCACAAGCCACTGTTCTGGGTGTCAGTTTTCAGGACCCACTTGGCACTCTCAAACCAGACCAAGTTGGCACTGGTGCCACCTTGCGTCTGGGAGGCATCCTGCAAGAGGCGATCTCCAGGTGGCACACGGCTATTAAAGGCGGCATTACCTAAACCATTGTACAGGCTTTTTCCCGGGGAAACAAAACTCACAAGCCACTGTTCTGGGTGTCAGTTTGCAGGAGCCACCTGGCACTCTCAAACCAGACCAAGTTGGCACTGGTGCCACCTTGCGTCTGGGAGGCATCCTGCGAGAGGTGCAATTCCAGGAGGCACCCGGCAATTTAAGGCCGCAGGACCCTGAACCATTGTACAGGCTTTTTTCCTGGGAAACAAAACTCACAAGCCACTGTTCTGGGTGTCAGTTTTCAGGACACACTTGGTACTCTTAAACAAGACCAAATTGGCACTGGTGCCACCTTGTGTCTGGGAGGCATCCTGCAAGAGGCCGAATTCTAGGAGGCACGCGGTAATTTAAGGCCGCAGGCCCCTGAACCATTTTACAGGCTTTTTCCCTGGGAAACAAAACTCACAAGCCACTGTTCTGGGTGTCAGTTTTCAGGACCCACTTGACACTCTCAAACCAGACCAAGTTGGCACTGGTGCCACCTTGCGTCTGGGAGGCATCCTGCGAGAGGCGAATCTCCAGGTGGCACCCGGCTATAAAAGGCGGCATTAACCTAAACCATTTTACAGGCTTTTTCCCTGGGAAAGAAAACTCACAAGCCACTGTTCTGGGTGTCAGTTTGCAGGAGCCACCTGGCACTCTTAAACCAGACCAAGTTGGAACTGGTGCCACCTTGCGTCTGGGAGGCATCCTGCGTGTGGCCGAATTCCAGGAGACACCCGGCAATTTAAGGCCTCAGGCCCCTGAACCATTGTACAGGCTTTTTCCCTGGGAAACAAAACTCACAAGCCACTGTTCTGGGTGTCAGTTTTCAGGACCCACTTGGCAGTCTCAAACCAGACCAAGTTGGCACTGGTGCCACCTTGCGTCTGGGAGGCATCCTGCGAGAGGCGAATCTCCAGGTGGCACCCGGCTATTAAAGGCGGCATTAACCTAAACCATTGTACAGACATTTTCCCTGGGAAACAAAACTCACAAGCCACTGTTCTGGGTGTCAGTTTGCAGGACCCACTTGGCACTCTCAAACCAGACCAAGCTGGCACTGGTGCCACCTTGCGTCTGGGAGGCATCCTGCGAGAGGCGGATCTCTAGGTGGCACCCGGCTATTAAAGGCGGCATTACCTAAACCATTTTACAGGCTTCTTCCCTGGGAAACAAAACTCACAAGCCACTGTTCTGGGTGTCAGTTTTCAGGACCCACTTGGCACTCTTAAACAAGACCAAATTGGCACTGGTGCCACCTTGTGTCTGGGAGGCATCCTGCGAGAGGCGCAATTCCAGGAGGCACCCGGCAATTTAACGCCGCAGGCCCCTGAACCATTTTACAGGCTTTTTCCCTGGGAAACAAAACTCACAAGCCACTGTTCTGGGTGTCAGTTTTCAGGACCCACTTGGCACTCTCAAACCAGACCAAGTTGGAACTGGTGCCACCTTGCGTCTGGGAGGCATCCTGCGAGTGGCCAAATTCCAGGAGGCACCCGGCAATTTAGGGCCTCAGGCCCCTGAACCATTGTACAGGCTTTTTCCCTGGGAAACAAAACTCACAAGCCACTGTTCTGAGTGTCAGTTTTCAGGACCCACTTGGCACTCCTAAACCAGACCAAGTTGGCACTGGTGTCATGTTGCGCCTGGGAGGCATCCTGGGAGAGGCGGAATTCCAGGAGGCACCCGGCAACTTATGGCCTCAGGCCCCTGAACCATTGTACAGGCTTTTTCCCTGGGAAACAAAACTCACAAGCCACTGTTCTGGGTGTCAGTTTTCAGGATCCACTTGGCTCTCTAAGCAGACCAAGTTGGAAGTGGTGTCATTTTGCGTCTTGGAGGCACCCTGCGAGAGGCTGAATTCCAGGAGGCACCCGGCAATTTAAGGCCGCAGGACCCTGAACCATTGTACAGGCTTTTTCCCTGGGAAACAAAACTCACAAGCCACTGTTCTGGGTGTCAGTTTTCAGGAGCCACTTGGCACTCTCAAACCAGACCAAATTGGCACTGGTGCCACCTTGCGTCTGGGAGGCATCCTGCGAGAGGCGGATCTCCAAGTGGCACCCGGCTATTAAAGGCGGCATTACCTAAACCATTGTACAGGCTTTTTCCCTGGGAAACAAAACTCACAAGCCACTGTTCTGGGTGTCAGTTTTCAGGAGCCACCTGGCACTCTCAAACCAGACCAAGTTGGCACTGGTGCCACCTTGCGTCTGGGAGGCATCCTGCGAGAGGTGCAATTCCAGGAGGCACCCAGCAATTTAAGGCCGCAGGACCCTGAACCATTGTACAGGCTTTTTCCCTGGGAAACATAACTCACAAGCTACTGTTCTGGGTGTCAGTTTTCAGGACCCACTTGGCACTCTTAAACCAGACCAAGTTGGAACTGGTGCCACCTTGCGTCTGGGAGGCATCCTGCGAGAGGCCGAATTCCAGGAGGCACCCGGCAATTTAAGGCCTCAGGCCCCTGAACCATGGTACAGGCTTTTTCCCTGGGAAACAAATCTCACAAGCCACTGTTCTGGGTGTCAGTTTTCAGGACCCACTTGGCACTCTCAAACCAGACCAAGTTGGCACTGGTGCCACCTTGCGTCGGAGAGGCATCCTGCGAGAGGCCGAATTCCAGGAGGCACCCGGCAATTTAAGGCCGCAGGACCAAAAACCATTCTACAGGCTTTTTCCCTGGGGAAAAAAATTCAGAAGCCACTGTTCTGGGTGTCAGTTTCCAGGAGCCACCTGGCACTCTCAAACCAGACCAAGTTGGCACTGGTGCCACCTTGCGTCTGGGAGGCATCCTGCAAGACGCCGAATTCCAGGAGTCACTCGGCAATTTAAGGCCTCAGGCCCCTGAACCATTGTACCGGCTTTTTCCCTGGGAAACAAAACTCACAAGCCACTGTTCTGGGTGTCAGTTTGCAGGACACACTTGGCACTCTCAAACCAGACCAAGTTGGCACTGGTGCCACCTTGCGTCTGGGAGGCATCCTGCGAGAGGCCGAATTCCAGGAGGCACCCGGCAATTTAAGGCCTCAGGCCCCTGAACCATTGTACCGGCTTATTCCCTGGGAAACAAAACTCACAAGCCACTGTTCTGGGTGTCAGTTTGCAGGACACACTTGGCACTCTCAAACCAGACCAAGTTGGCACTGGTGCCACCTTGCGTCTGGGAGGCATCCTGCGAGTGGACGAATTCCAGGAGGCACCCGGAAATTTAAGGCCTCAGGCCCCTGAACCATTGTACAGGCTTTTACCCTGGGAAACAAAACTCACAAGCCACTGTTCTGGGTGTCAGTTTTCAGGACCCACTTGGCAGTCTCAAACCAGACCAAGTTGGCACTGGTGCCACCTTGCGTCTAGGAGGCATCCTGCGAGAGGCGATCTCCAGGTGGCACACGGCTATTAAAGGCGGCATTACCTAAACCATTGTACAGGCTTTTTCCCTGGGAAACAAAACTCACAAGCCACTGTTCTGGGTGTCAGTTTTCAGGACACACTTGGTACTCTTAAACAAGACCAAATTGGCACTGGTGCCACCTTGTGTCTGGGAGGCATCCTGCAAGAGGCCGAATTCTAGGAGGCACGCGGTAATTTAAGGCCGCAGGCCCCTGAACCATTTTACAGGCTTTTTCCCTGGGAAACAAAACTCACAAGCCACTGTTCTGGGTGTCAGTTTTCAGGACCCACTTGACACTCTCAAACCAGACCAAGTTGGCACTTGTGCCACCTTGCGTCTGGGAGGCATCCTGCGAGAGGCGAATCTCCAGGTGGCACCCGGCTATAAAAGGCGGCATTAACCTAAACCATTTTACAGGCTTTTTCCCTGGGAAAGAAAACTCACAAGCCACTGTTCTGGGTGTCAGTTTGCAGGAGCCACCTGGCACTCTTAAACCAGACCAAGTTGGAACTGGTGCCACCTTGCGTCTGGGAGGCATCCTGCGTGTGGCCGAATTCCAGGAGACACCCGGCAATTTAAGGCCTCAGGCCCCTGAACCATTGTACAGGCTTTTTCCCTGGGAAACAAAACTCACAAGCCACTGTTCTGGGTGTCAGTTTTCAGGACCCACTTGGCAGTCTCAAACCAGACCAAGTTGGCACTGGTGCCACCTTGCGTCTGGGAGGCATCCTGCGAGAGGCGAATCTCCAGGTGGCACCCGGCTATTAAAGGCGGCATTAACCTAAACCATTGTACAGACATTTTCCCTGGGAAACAAAACTCACAAGCCACTGTTCTGGGTGTCAGTTTTCAGGACCCACTTGGCACTCTCAAACCAGACCAAGCTGGCACTGGTGCCACCTTGCGTCTGGGAGGCATCCTGCGAGAGGCGGATCTCTAGGTGGCACCCGGCTATTAAAGGCGGCATTACCTAAACCATTTTACAGGCTTCTTCCCTGGGAAACAAAACTCACAAGCCACTGTTCTGGGTGTCAGTTTTCAGGACCCACTTGGCACTCTTAAACAAGACCAAATTGGCACTGGTGCCACCTTGTGTCTGGGAGGCATCCTGCGAGAGGCGCAATTCCAGGAGGCACCCGGCAATTTAACGCCGCAGGCCCCTGAACCATTTTACAGGCTTTTTCCCTGGGAAACAAAACTCACAAGCCACTGTTCTGGGTGTCAGTTTTCAGGACCCACTTGGCACTCTCAAACCAGACCAAGTTGGAACTGGTGCCACCTTGCGTCTGGGAGGCATCCTGCGAGTGGCCAAATTCCAGGAGGCACCCGGCAATTTAGGGCCTCAGGCCCCTGAACCATTGTACAGGCTTTTTCCCTGGGAAACAAAACTCACAAGCCACTGTTCTGAGTGTCAGTTTTCAGGACCCACTTGGCACTCCTAAACCAGACCAAGTTGGCACTGGTGTCATGTTGCGCCTGGGAGGCATCCTGGGAAAGGCGGAATTCCAGGAGGCACCCGGCAACTTATGGCCTCAGGCCCCTGAACCATTGTACAGGCTTTTTCCCTGGGAAACAAAACTCACAAGCCACTGTTCTGGGTGTCAGTTTTCAGGATCCACTTGGCTCTCTAAGCAGACCAAGTTGGAAGTGGTGTCATTTTGCGTCTTGGAGGCACCCTGCGAGAGGCCGAATTCCAGGAGGCACCCGGCAATTTAAGGCCGCAGGACCCTGAACCATTGTACAGGCTTTTTCCCTGGGAAACAAAACTCACAAGCCACTGTTCTGGGTGTCAGTTTTCAGGAGCCACTTGGCACTCTCAAACCAGACCAAATTGGCACTGGTGCCACCTTGCGTCTGGGAGGCATCCTGCGAGAGGCGGATCTCCAAGTGGCACCCGGCTATTAAAGGCGGCATTACCTAAACCATTGTACAGGCTTTTTCCCTGGGAAACAAAACTCACAAGCTACTGTTCTGGGTGTCAGTTTTCAGGACCCACTTGGCACTCTTAAACCAGACCAAGTTGGAACTGGTGCCACCTTGCGTCTGGGAGGCATCCTGCGAGAGGCCGAATTCCAGGAGGCACCCGGCAATTTAAGGCCTCAGGCCCCTGAACCATGGTACAGGCTTTTTCCCTGGGAAACAAATCTCACAAGCCACTGTTCTGGGTGTCAGTTTTCAGGACCCACTTGGCACTCTCAAACCAGACCAAGTTGGCACTGGTGCCACCTTGCGTCGGAGAGGCATCCTGCGAGAGGCCGAATTCCAGGAGGCACCCGGCAATTTAAGGCCGCAGGACCAAAAACCATTCTACAGGCTTTTTCCCTGGGGAAAAAAGTTCAGAAGCCACTGTTCTGGGTGTCAGTTTCCAGGAGCCACCTGGCACTCTCAAACCAGACCAAGTTGGCACTGGTGCCACCTTGCGTCTGGGAGGCATCCTGCAAGACGCCGAATTCCAGGAGTCACTCGGCAATTTAAGGCCTCAGGCCCCTGAACCATTGTACCGGCTTTTTCCCTGGGAAACAAAACTCACAAGCCACTGTTCTGGGTGTCAGTTTGCAGGACACACTTGGCACTCTCAAACCAGACCAAGTTGGCACTGGTGCCACCTTGCGTCTGGGAGGCATCCTGCGAGAGGCCGAATTCCAGGAGTCACCCGGCAATTTAAGGCCTCAGGCCCCTGAACCATTGTACCGGCTTTTTCCCTGGGAAACAAAACTCACAAGCCACTGTTCTGGGTGTCAGTTTGCAGGACACACTTGGCACTCTCAAACCAGACCAAGTTGGCACTGGTGCCACCTTGCGTCTGGGAGGCATCCTGCGAGTGGACGAATTCCAGGAGGCACCCGGAAATTTAAGGCCTCAGGCCCCTGAACCATTGTACAGGCTTTTACCCTGGGAAACAAAACTCACAAGCCACTGTTCTGGGTGTCAGTTTTCAGGACCCACTTGGCAGTCTCAAACCAGACCAAGTTGGCACTGGTGCCACCTTGCGTCTAGGAGGCATCCTGCGAGAGGCGATCTCCAGGTGGCACACGGCTATTAAAGGCGGCATTATCTAAACCATTGTACAGGCTTTTTCCCTGGGAAACAAAACTCACAAGCCACTGTTCTGGGTGTCAGTTTGCAGGAGCCACCTGGCACTCTCAAACCAGACCAAGTTGGCAGTGGTGCCACCTTGCGTCTGGGAGGCATCCTGCGAGAGGTGCAATTCCAGGAGGCACCCGGCAATTTAAGGCCGCAGGACCCTGAACAATTGTACAGGCTTTTTTCCTGGGAAACAAAACTCACAAGCCACTGTTCTGGGTGTCAGTTTTCAGGACCCACTTGGCACTCTTAAACCAGACCAAGTTGGAACTGGTGCCACCTTGCGTCTGGGAGGCATCCTGCGAGAGGCGCAATTCCAGGAGGCACCCGGCAATTTAAGGCCGCAGGCCCCTGAAGCATTGTACAGGCTTTTTCCCTGGGAAACAAAACTCACAAGCCACTGTTCTGGGTGTCAGTTTTCAGGACCCACTTGGCACTCTTAAACCAGACCAAGTTGGAACAGGTGCCACCTTTCGTCTGGGAGGCATCCTGCGAGAGGCCGAATTCCAGGAGGCACCTGGCAATTTAAGGCCTCAGGCCCCTGAAGCATGGTACAGGCTTTTTCCCTGGGAAACAAAACTCACAAGCCACTGTTCTGAGTGTCAGTTTTCAGGACCCACTAGGCACTCTCAAACCAGACCAAGTTGGCACTGGTGCCACCTTGCGTCTCGTAGGCATCCTGCGAGAGGCGGATCTCCAGGTGGCACCCGGGTATTAAAGGCGGCATTACCTAAACCATTGTACAGGCTTTTTCCCTGGGAAACAAAACTCACAAGCCACTGTTCTGGGTGTCAGTTTTCAGGACCCACTTGGCACTCTCAAACCAGACCAAATTGGCACTGGTGCCACCTTGTGTCTGGGAGGCATCCTGCGAGTGGCCGAATTCCAGGAGGCACCCGGCAATTTAAGGCCTCAGGCCCCTGAACCATTGTACAGGCTTTTTCCCTGGGAAACAAAACTCACAAGCCACTGTTCTGAGTGTCAGTTTTCAGGACCCACTTGACACTCTCAAACCAGACCAAGTTGGCACTGGTGCCACCTTGCGTCTGGGAGGCATCCTGCGAGAGGCGAATCTCCAGGTGGCACCCGGCTATTAAAGGCGGCATTAACCTAAACCATTTTACAGGCTTTTTCCCTGGGAAACAAAACTCACAAGCCACTGTTCTGGGTGTCAGTTTGCAGGAGCCACCTGGCACTCTTAAACCAGACCAAGTTGGAACTGGTGCCACCTTGCGTCTGGGAGGCATCCTGCGTGTGGCCGAATTCCAGGAGGCACCCGGCAATTTAAGGCCTCAAGCCCCTGAACCATTGTACAGGCTTTTTCCCTGGGAAACAAAACTCACAAGTCACTGTTCTGGGTGTCAGTTTTCAGGACCCACTTGGCACTCCTAAACCAGACCAAGTTGGCACTGGTGTCATGTTGCGCCTGGGAGGCATCCTGCGATAGGCGAATCTCCAGGTGGCACCCGGCTATTAAAGGCGGCATTAACCTAAACCATTGTACAGGCTTTTTCCCTGGGAAACAAAACTCACAAGCCACTGTTCTGGGTGTCAGTTTTCAGGACCCACTTGGCACTCTCAAACCAGACCAAGCTGGCACTGGTGCCACCTTGCGTCTGGGAGGCATCCTGCGAGAGGCGAATCTCCAGGTGGCACCCGGCTATAAAAGGCGGCATTAACCTAAACCATTTTACAGGCTTTTTCCCTGGGAAACAAAACTCACAAGCCACTGTTCTGGGTGTCAGTTTTCAGGACCCACTTGGTACTCTTAAACAAGACCAAATTGGCACTGGTGCCACCTTGTGTTTGGGAGGCATCCTGCGAGAGGCGCAATTCCAGGAGGCACCCGGCAATTTAACGCCGCAGGCCCCTGAACCATTGTACAGGCTTTTTTCCTGGGAAACAAAACTCACAAGCCACTGTTCTGGGTGTCAGTTTTCAGGACCCACTTGGCACTCTTAAACCAGACCAAGTTGGAACTGGTGCCACCTTGCGTCTGGGAGGCATCCTGCGAGAGGCGCAATTCCAGGAGGCACCCGGCAATTTAAGGCCGCAGGCCCCTGAAGCATTGAACAGGCTTTTTCCCTGGGAAACATAACTCACAAGCTACTGTTCTGGGTGTCAGTTTTCAGGACCCACTTGGCACTCTTAAACCAGACCAAGTTGGAACTGGTGCCACCTTGCGTCTGGGAGGCATCCTGCGAGAGGCCGAATTCCAGGAGGCACCCGGCAATTTAAGGCCTCAGGCCCCTGAACCATGGTACAGGCTTTTTCCCTGGGAAACAAAACTCACAAGCCACTGTTCTGGGTGTCAGTTTTCAGGACCCACTTGGCACTCTCAAACCAGACCAAGTTGGCACTGGTGCCACCTTGCGTCTGGGAGGCATCCTGCGAGAGGCGGATCTCCAGGTGGCACCCGGCTATTAAAGGCGGCATTACCTAAACCATTGTACAGGCTTTTTCCCTGGGAAACAAAACTCACAAGCCACTGTTCTGGGTGTCAGTTTGCAGGAGCCACCTGGCACTCTTAAACAAGACCAAATTGCACTGGTGCCACCTTGTGTCTGGGAGGCACCCTGCGAGAGGCGCAATTCCAGGAGGCACCCGGATATTTAACGCCGCAGGCCTCTGAACCATTTTCCAGGCTTTTTTCCTGGGAAACAAAACTCACAAGCCACTGTTCTGGGTGTCAGTTTTCAGGACCCACTTGGCACTCTTAAACCAGACCAAGTTGGAACTGGTGCCACCTTGCGTCTGGGAGGCATCCTGCGAGAGGCTGAATTCCAGGAAGCACCCGACAATTTAAGGCCGCAGGACCCTGAACCATTGTACAGGCTTTTTCCCTGGGAAACAAAACTCACAAGCCACTGTTCTGGGTGTCAGTTTTCAGGACCCACTTGGCACTCCTAAACCAGACCAAGTTGGCACTGGTGTCATGTTGCGCCTAGGAGGCATCCTGTGAGAGGCGGATCTCCAGAAGGCACCCGGCAACTTATGGCCTCAGGCCCCTGAACCATTGTACAGGCTTTTTCCCTGGGAAACAAAACTCACAAGCCACTGTTCTGGGTGTCAGTTTTCAGGATCCACTTGGCTCTCTAAGCAGACCAAGTTGGAAATGGTGTCATTTTGCGTCTTGGAGGCACCCTGCGAGAGTCCGAATTCCAGGAGGCACCCGGCAATTTAAGGCCGCAGGACCCTGAACCATTTTACAGGCTTTTTCCCTGGGAAATAAAACTCACAAGCCACTGTTCTGGGTGTCAGTTTTCAGGACCCACTTGGCACTCTCAAAGCAGACCAAGCTGGCACTGGTGCCACCTTGCGTCTGGGAGGCATCCTGCGAGAGGCCGAATTCCAGGAGGCACCCGGCAATTTAAGGCCCCAGGACCCAAAACTATTCTACAGGCTTTTTCCCTGGGAAAAAAAATTCAGAAGCCACTGTTCTGGGTGTCAGTTTCCAGGAGCCACCTGGCACTCTCAAACCAGACCAAGTTGGCACTGGTGCCACCTTGCGTCTGGGAGGCATCCTGCAAGACGCCGAATTCCAGGAGTCACCCGGCAATTTAAGGCCTCAGGCCCCTGAACCATTGTACCGGCTTTTTCCCTGGGAAACAAAACTCACAAGCCACTGTTCTGGGTGTCAGTTTGCAGGACACACTTGGCAGTCTCAAACCAGACCAAGTTGGCACTGGTGCCACCTTGCGTCTGGGAGGCATCCTGCGAGAGGCCGAATTCCAGGAGACACCCGGCAATTTAAGGCCTCAGGCCCCTGAACCATTGTACAGGCTTTTTCCCTGGGAAACAAAACTCACAAGCCACTGTTCTGGGTGTCAGTTTGCAGGAGCCACCTGGTACTCTCAAACCAGACCAAGTTGGCACTGGTGCCACCTTGCGTCTGGGACGCATCCTGCGAGAGGCCGAATTCCGGGAGTCTCCTGGCAATTTAAGGCCTCAGGCCCCTGAAGCATGGTACAGGCTTTTTCCCTGGGAAACAAAACTCACAAGCCACTGTTCTGGGTGTCAGTTTTCAGGACCCACTTGGCACTCTCAAACCAGACCAAGTTGGCACTGGTGCCACCTTGCGTCTGGTAGGCATCCTGCGAGAGGCGGATCTCCAGGTGGCACCCGGGTATTAAAGGCGGCATTACCTAAACCATTGTACAGGCTTTTTCCCTGGGAAACAAAACTCACAAGCCACTGTTCTGGGTGTCAGTTTTCAGGACCCACTTGGTACTCTTAAACAAGACCAAATTGGCACTGGTGCCACCTTGTGTCTGGGAGGCATCCTGCGAGAGGCGCAATTCCAGGAGGCACCCGGCAACTTATGGCCTCAGGCCCCTGAACCATTGTACAGGCTTTTTCCCTGGGAAACAAAACTCACAAGCCACTGTTCTGGGTGTCAGTTTTCAGGATCCACTTGGCTCTCTAAGCAGACCAAGTTGGAAATGGTGTCATTTTGCGTCTTGGAGGCACCCTGCGAGAGTCCGAATTCCAGGAGGCACCCGGCAATTTAAGGCCGCAGGACCCTGAACCATTTTACAGGCTTTTTCCCTGGGAAATAAAACTCACAAGCCACTGTTCTGGGTGTCAGTTTTCAGGACCCACTTGGCACTCTCAAAGCAGACCAAGCTGGCACTGGTGCCACCTTGCGTCTGGGAGGCATCCTGCGAGAGGCCGAATTCCAGGAGGCACCCGGCAATTTAAGGCCCCAGGACCCAAAACTATTCTACAGGCTTTTTCCCTGGGAAAAAAAATTCAGAAGCCACTGTTCTGGGTGTCAGTTTCCAGGAGCCACCTGGCACTCTCAAACCAGACCAAGTTGGCACTGGTGCCACCTTGCGTCTGGGAGGCATCCTGCAAGACGCCGAATTCCAGGAGTCACCCGGCAATTTAAGGCCTCAGGCCCCTGAACCATTGTACCGGCTTTTTCCCTGGGAAACAAAACTCACAAGCCACTGTTCTGGGTGTCAGTTTGCAGGACACACTTGGCAGTCTCAAACCAGACCAAGTTGGCACTGGTGCCACCTTGCGTCTGGGAGGCATCCTGCGAGAGGCCGAATTCCAGGAGACACCCGGCAATTTAAGGCCTCAGGCCCCTGAACCATTGTACAGGCTTTTTCCCTGGGAAACAAAACTCACAAGCCACTGTTCTGGGTGTCAGTTTGCAGGAGCCACCTGGTACTCTCAAACCAGACCAAGTTGGCACTGGTGCCACCTTGCGTCTGGGACGCATCCTGCGAGAGGCCGAATTCCGGGAGTCTCCTGGCAATTTAAGGCCTCAGGCCCCTGAAGCATGGTACAGGCTTTTTCCCTGGGAAACAAAACTCACAAGCCACTGTTCTGGGTGTCAGTTTTCAGGACCCACTTGGCACTCTCAAACCAGACCAAGTTGGCACTGGTGCCACCTTGCGTCTGGTAGGCATCCTGCGAGAGGCGGATCTCCAGGTGGCACCCGGGTATTAAAGGCGGCATTACCTAAACCATTGTACAGGCTTTTTCCCTGGGAAACAAAACTCACAAGTAACTGTTCTGGGTGTCAGTTTTCAGGACCCACTTGGTACTCTTAAACAAGACCAAATTGGCACTGGTGCCACCTTGTGTCTGGGAGGCATCCTGCGAGAGGCGCAATTCCAGGAGGCACCCGGCAACTTATGGCCTCAGGCCCCTGAACCATTGTACAGGCTTTTTCCCTGGGAAACAAAACTCACAAGCCACTGTTCTGGGTGTCAGTTTTCAGGATCCACTTGGCTCTCTAAGCAGACCAAGTTGGAAATGGTGTCATTTTGCGTCTTGGAGGCACCCTGCGAGAGTCCGAATTCCAGGAGGCACCCGGCAATTTAAGGCCGCAGGACCCTGAACCATTTTACAGGCTTTTTCCCTGGGAAATAAAACTCACAAGCCACTGTTCTGGGTGTCAGTTTTCAGGACCCACTTGGCACTATCAAAGCAGACCAAGTTGGCACTGGTGCCACCTTGCGTCTGGGAGGCATCCTGCGAGAGGCCGAATTCCAGGAGGCACCCGGCAATTTAAGGCCCCAGGACCCAAAACTATTCTACAGGCTTTTCCCTGGGAAAAAAAATTCAGAAGCCACTGTTCTGGGTGTCAGTTTCCAGGTGCCACCTGGCACTCTCAAACCAGACCAAGTTGGCACTGGTGCCACCTTGCGTCTGGGAGGCATCCTGCAAGACGCCGAATTCCAGGAGTCACCCGGCAATTTAAGGCCTCAGGCCCCTGAACCATTGTACCGGCTTTTTCCCTGGGAAACAAAACTCACAAGCCACTGTTCTGGGTGTCAGTTTGCAGGACACACTTGGCAGTCTCAAACCAGACCAAGTTGGCACTGGTGCCACCTTGCGTCTGGGAGGCATCCTGCGAGAGGCCGAATTCCAGGAGACACCCGGCAATTTAAGGCCTCAGGCCCCTGAACCATTGTACAGGCTTTTTCCCTGGGAAACAAAACTCACAAGCCACTGTTCTGGGTGTCAGTTTGCAGGAGCCACCTGGCACTCTCAAACCAGACCAAGTTGGCACTGGTGCCACCTTGCGTCTGGGACGCATCCTGCGAGAGGCCGAATTCCGGGAGTCTCCTGGCAATTTAAGGCCTCAGGCCCCTGAAGCATGGTACAGGCTTTTTCCCTGGGAAACAAAACTCACAAGCCACTGTTCTGGGTGTCAGTTTTCAGGACCCACTTGGCACTCTCAAACCAGACCAAGTTGGCACTGGTGCCACCTTGCGTCTGGTAGGCATCCTGCGAGAGGCGGATCTCCAGGTGGCACCCGGGTATTAAAGGCGGCATTACCTAAACCATTGTACAGGCTTTTTCCCTGGGAAACAAAACTCACAAGCCACTGTTCTGGGTGTCAGTTTTCAGGACCCACTTGGTACTCTTAAACAAGACCAAATTGGCACTGGTGCCACCTTGTGTCTGGGAGGCATCCTGCGAGAGGCGCAATTCCAGGAGGCACCCGGCAATTTAACGCCGCAGGCCCCTGAACCATTGTACAGGCTTTTTTCCTGGGAAACAAAACTCACAAGCCACTGTTCTGGGTGTCAGTTTTCAGGACCCACTTGGCACTCTTAAACCAGACCAAGTTGGAACTGGTGCCACCTTGCGTCTGGGAGGCATCCTGCGAGAGGCGCAATTCCAGGAGGCACCCGGCAATTTAAGGCCGCAGGCCCCTGAAGCATTGAACAGGCTTTTTCCCTGGGAAACATAACTCACAAGCTACTGTTCTGGGTGTCAGTTTTCAGGACCCACTTGGCACTCTTAAACCAGACCAAGTTGGAACTGGTGCCACCTTGCGTCTGGGAGGCATCCTGCGAGAGGCCGAATTCCAGGAGGCACCCGGCAATTTAAGGCCTCAGGCCCCTGAACCATGGTACAGGCTTTTTCCCTGGGAAACAAAACTCACAAGCCACTGTTCTGGGTGTCAGTTTTCAGGACCCACTTGGCACTCTCAAACCAGACCAAGTTGGCACTGGTGCCACCTTGCGTCTGGGAGGCATCCTGCGAGAGGCGGATCTCCAGGTGGCACCCGGCTATTAAAGGCGGCATTACCTAAACCATTGTACAGGCTTTTTCCCTGGGAAAGAAAACTCACAAGCCACTGTTCTGGGTGTCAGTTTGCAGGAGCCACCTGGCACTCTTAAACAAGACCAAATTGCACTGGTGCCACCTTGTGTCTGGGAGGCACCCTGCGAGAGGCGCAATTCCAGGAGGCACCCGGCAATTTAAGGCCTCAGGCCCCTGAACCATTTTCCAGGCTTTTTTCCTGGGAAACAAAACTCACAAGCCACTGTTCTGGGTGTCAGTTTTCAGGACCCACTTGGCACTCTTAAACCAGACCAAGTTGGAACTGGTGCCACCTTGCGTCTGGGAGGCATCCTGCGAGAGGCTGAATTCCAGGAAGCACCCGACAATTTAAGGCCGCAGGACCCTGAACCATTGTACAGGCTTTTTCCCTGGGAAACAAAACTCACAAGCCACTGTTCTGGGTGTCAGTTTTCAGGACCCACTTGGCACTCCTAAACCAGACCAAGTTGGCACTGGTGTCATGTTGCGCCTAGGAGGCATCCTGTGAGAGGCGGATCTCCAGAAGGCACCCGGCAACTTATGGCCTCAGGCCCCTGAACCATTGTACAGGCTTTTTCCCTGGGAAACAAAACTCACAAGCCACTGTTCTGGGTGTCAGTTTTCAGGATCCACTTGGCTCTCTAAGCAGACCAAGTTGGAAATGGTGTCATTTTGCGTCTTGGAGGCACCCTGCGAGAGTCCGAATTCCAGGAGGCACCCGGCAATTTAAGGCCGCAGGACCCTGAACCATTTTACAGGCTTTTTCCCTGGGAAATAAAACTCACAAGCCACTGTTCTGGGTGTCAGTTTTCAGGACCCACTTGGCACTCTCAAAGCAGACCAAGTTGGCACTGGTGCCACCTTGCGTCTGGGAGGCATCCTGCGAGAGGCCGAATTCCAGGAGGCACCCGGCAATTTAAGGCCCCAGGACCCAAAACTATTCTACAGGCTTTTTCCCTGGGAAAAAAAATTCAGAAGCCACTGTTCTGGGTGTCAGTTTCCAGGAGCCACCTGGCACTCTCAAACCAGACCAAGTTGGCACTGGTGCCACCTTGCGTCTGGGAGGCATCCTGCAAGACGCCGAATTCCAGGAGTCACCCGGCAATTTAAGGCCTCAGGCCCCTGAACCATTGTACCGGCTTTTTCCCTGGGAAACAAAACTCACAAGCCACTGTTCTGGGTGTCAGTTTGCAGGACACACTTGGCAGTCTCAAACCAGACCAAGTTGGCACTGGTGCCACCTTGCGTCTGGGAGGCATCCTGCGAGAGGCCGAATTCCAGGAGACACCCGGCAATTTAAGGCCTCAGGCCCCTGAACCATTGTACAGGCTTTTTCCCTGGGAAACAAAACTCACAAGCCACTGTTCTGGGTGTCAGTTTGCAGGAGCCACCTGGCACTCTCAAACCAGACCAAGTTGGCACTGGTGCCACCTTGCGTCTGGGAGGCATCCTGCGAGAGGCCGAATTCCGGGAGTCTCCTGGCAATTTAAGGCCTCAGGCCCCTGAAGCATGGTACAGGCTTTTTCCCTGGGAAACAAAACTCACAAGCCACTGTTCTGGGTGTCAGTTTTCAGGACCCACTTGGCACTCTCAAACCAGACCAAGTTGGCACTGGTGCCACCTTGCGTCTGGTAGGCATCCTGCGAGAGGCGGATCTCCAGGTGGCACCCGGGTATTAAAGGCGGCATTACCTAAACCATTGTACAGGCTTTTTCCCTGGGAAACAAAACTCACAAGCCACTGTTCTGGGTGTCAGTTTTCAGGACCCACTTGGTACTCTTAAACAAGACCAAATTGGCACTGGTGCCACCTTGTGTCTGGGAGGCATCCTGCGAGAGGCGCAATTCCAGGAGGCACCCGGCAATTTAACGCCGCAGGCCCCTGAACCATTTTACAGGCTTTTTCCCTGGGAAACAAAACTCACAAGCCACTGTTCTGGGTGTCAGTTTTCAGGACCCACTTGGCACTCTCAAACCAGACCGAGTTGGAACTGGTGCCACCTTGCGTTTGGGAGGCATCCTGCGAGTGGCCGAATTCCAGGAGGCACCCGGCAATTTAAGGCCTCAGGCCCCTGAACCATTGTACAGGCTTTTTCCCTGGGAAACAAAACTCACAAGCCACTGTTCTGAGTGTCAGTTTTCAGGACCCACTTGACACTCTCAAACCAGACCAAGTTGGCACTGGTGCCACCTTGCGTCTCAGAGGCATCCTGCGAGAGGCGAATCTCCAGGTGGCACCCGGCTATTAAAGGCGGCATTAACCTAAACCATTTTACAGGATTTTTCCCTGGGAAAGAAAACTCACAAGCCACTGTTCTGGGTGTCAGTTTGCAGGAGCCACCTGGCACTCTTAAACCAGACCAAGTTGGAACTGGTGCCACCTTGCGTCTGGGAGGCATCCTGCAAGTGGCCGCATTCCAGGAGGCACCCGGCAATTTAAGGCCTCAAGCCCCTGAAACATTGTACAGGCTTTTTCCCTGGGAAACAAAACTCACAAGTCACTGTTCTGGGTGTCAGTTTTCAGGACCCACTTTGCACTCCTAAACCTGACCAAGTTGGCACTGGTGTCATGTTGCGCCTGGGAGGCATCCTGTGAGAGGCGGATCTCCAGGAGGCACCCGGCAACTTATGGCCTCAGGCCCCTGAACCATTGTACAGGTTTTTTCCCTGGGAAACAAAACTCACAAGCCACTGTTCTGGGTGTCAGTTTTCAGGATCCACTTGGCTCTCTAAGCAGACCAAGTTGGAATTGGTGTCATTTTGCGCCTTGGAGGCACCCTGCGAGAGGCCGAATTCCAGGAGGCACCCGGCAATTTTAGGCCGCAGGACCCTGAACCATTGTACAGGCTTTTTCCCTGGGAAATAAAACTCACAAGCCACTGTTCTGGGTGTCAGTTTTCAGGACCCACTTGGCACTCTCAAACCAGACCAAGTTGGCACTGGTGCCACCTTGCGTCTGGGAGGCATCCTGCGAGAGACCGAATTCCAGGAGGCACCCGGCAATTTAAGGCCGCAGGACCCAAAACCATTCTACAGGCTTTTTCCCTGGGGAAAAAAATTCAGAAGCCACTGTTCTGGGTGTCAGTTTCCAGGAGCCACCTGGCACTCTCAAACCAGACCAAGTTGGCACTGGTGCCACCTTGCGTCTGGGAGGCATCCTGCAAGACGCCGAATTCCAGGAGTCTCCTGGCAATTTAAGGCCTAAGGCCCCTGAACCATTGTACCGGCTTTTTCCCTGGGAAACAAAACTCACAAGCCACTGTTCTGGGTGTCAGTTTGCAGGACACACTTGGCACTCTCAAACCAGACCAAGTTGGCGCTGGTGCCACCTTGCGTCTGGGAGGCATCCTGCGAGAGGCCAAATTCCAGGTGGCACCCGGCAATTTAAGGCCTCAGGCCCCTGAACCATTGTACAGGCTTTTACCCTGGGAAACAAAACTCACAAGCCACTGTTCTGGGTGTCAGTTTTCAGGACCCACTTGGCACTCTCAAACCAGACCAAGTTGGCACTGGTGCCACCTTGCGTCTGGGAGGCATCCTGCGAGAGGTGCAATTCCAGGAGACACCCGGCAATTTTAGGCCGCAGGACCCTGAACCATTGTACAGGCTTTTTTCCTGGGAAACAAAACTCACAAGCCACTGTTCTGGGTGTCAGTTTTCAGGACCCACTTGGCACTCTTAAACCAGACCAAGTTGGAACTGGTGCCACCTTGCGTCTGGGAGGCATCCTGCGATAGGCGAATCTCCAGGTGGCACCCGGCTATTAAAGGCGGCATTAACCTAAACCATTTTACAGGCTTTTTCCCTGGGAAACAAAACTCACAAGCCACTGTTCTGGGTGTCAGTTTTCAGGACCCACTTGGTACTCTTCAACAAGACCAAATTGGCACTGGTGCCACCTTGTGTCTGGGAGGCATCCTGCAAGAGGCCGAATTCTAGGAGGCACGCGATAATTTAAGGCCGCAGGCCCCTGAACCATTTTACAGGCTTTTTCCCTGGGAAACAAAACTCACAAGCCACTGTTCTGGGTGTCAGTTTTCAGGACCCACTTGACACTCTCAAACCAGACCAAGTTGGCACTGGTGCCACCTTGCGTCTGGGAGGCATCCTGCGAGAGGCGAATCTCCAGGTGGCACCCGGCTATAAAAGGCGGCATTAACCTAAACCATTTTACAGGCTTTTTCCCTGGGAAAGAAAACTCACAAGCCACTGTTCTGGGTGTCAGTTTGCAGGAGCCACCTGGTACTCTTAAACCAGACCAAGTTGGAACTGGTGCCACCTTGCGTCTGGGAGGCATCCTGCGAGTGGCCGAATTCCAGGAGACACCCGGCAATTTAAGGCCTCAGGCCCCTGAACCATTTTACAGGCTTTTTCCCTGGGAAACAAAACTCACAAGCCACTGTTCTGGGTGTCAGTTTTCAGGACCCACTTGGCAGTCTCAAACCAGACCAAGTTGGCACTGGTGCCACCTTGCGTCTGGGAGGCATCCTGCGAGAGGCGAATCTCCAGGTGGCACCCGGCTATTAAAGGCGGCATTAACCTAAACCATTGTACAGGCTTTTTCCCTGGGAAACAAAACTCACAAGCCACTGTTCTGGGTGTCAGTTTTCAGGACCCACTTGGCACTCTCAAACCAGACCAAGCTGGCACTGGTGCCACCTTGCGTCTGGGAGGCATCCTGCGAGAGGCGGATCTCTAGGTGGCACCCGGCAATTTAAGGCCTCAGGCCCCTGAACCATTGTACAGGCTTTTTCCCTGGGAAACAAAACTCACAAGCCACTGTTCTGGGTGTCAGTTTTCAGGACCCACTTGGCACTCTCAAACCAGACCAAGTTGGCACTGGTGCCACCTTGCGTCTGGGAGGCATCCTGCGAGTGGCCGAATTCCAGGAGGCACCCGGCAATTTAAGGCCGCAGGACCCTGAACCATTGTACAGGCTTTTTCCCTGGGAAACAAAACTCACAAGTCACTGTTCTGGGTGTCAGTTTTCAGGACCCACTTGGCACTCTCAAACCAGACCAAGTTGGCACTGGTGTCATGTTGCGCCTGGGAGGCATCCTGTGAGAGGCGGATCTCCAGGAGGCACCCGGCAACTTATGGCCTCAGGCCCCTGAACCATTGTACAGGTTTTTTCCCTGGGAAACAAAACTCACAAGCCACTGTTCTGGGTGTCAGTTTTAAGGATCCACTTGGCTCTCTAAGCAGACCAAGTTGGAAGTGGTGTCATTTTGCGTCTTGGAGGCACCCTGCGAGAGGCCGAATTCCAGGAGGCACCCGGCAATTTAAGGCCGCAGGACCCTGAACCATTGTACAGGCTTTTTCCCTGGGAAATAAAACTCACAAGCCACTGTTCTGGGTGTCAGTTTTCAGGACCCACTTGGCACTCTCAAACCAGACCAAGTTGGCACTGGTGCCACCTTGCGTCTGGGAGGCATCCTGCGAGAGGCCGAATTCCAGGAGGCACCCGGCAATTTAAGGCCGCAGGACCCAAAACCATTCTACAGGCTTTTTCCCTGGGGAAAAAAATTCAGAAGCCACTGTTCTGGGTGTCAGTTTGCAGGACACACTTGACACTCTCAAACCAGACCAAGTTGGCACTGGTGCCACCTTGCGTCTGGGAGGCATCCTGCGAGAGGCGAATCTCCAGGTGGCACCCGGCTATAAAAGGCGGCATTAACCTAAACCATTTTACAGGCTTTTTCCCTGGGAAAGAAAACTCACAAGCCACTGTTCTGGGTGTCAGTTTGCAGGAGCCACCTGGCACTCTTAAACCAGACCAAGTTGGAACTGGTGCCACCTTGCGTCTGGGAGGCATCCTGCGAGTGGCCGAATTCCAGGAGACACCCGGCAATTTAAGGCCTCAGGCCCCTGAACCATTTTACAGGCTTTTTCCCTGGGAAACAAAACTCACAAGCCACTGTTCTGGGTGTCAGTTTTCAGGACCCACTTGGCAGTCTCAAACCAGACCAAGTTGGCACTGGTGCCACCTTGCGTCTGGGAGGCATCCTGCGAGAGGCGAATCTCCAGGTGGCACCCGGCTATTAAAGGCGGCATTAACCTAAACCATTGTACAGGCTTTTTCCCTGGGAAACAAAACTCACAAGCCACTGTTCTGGGTGTCAGTTTTCAGGACCCACTTGGCACTCTCAAACCAGACCAAGCTGGCACTGGTGCCACCTTGCGTCTGGGAGGCATCCTGCGAGAGGCGGATCTCTAGGTGGCACCCGGCAATTTAAGGCCTCAGGCCCCTGAACCATTGTACAGGCTTTTTCCCTGGGAAACAAAACTCACAAGCCACTGTTCTGGGTGTCAGTTTTCAGGACCCACTTGGCACTCTCAAACCAGACCAAGTTGGCACTGGTGCCACCTTGCGTCTGGGAGGCATCCTGCGAGTGGCCGAATTCCAGGAGGCACCCGGCAATTTAAGGCCGCAGGACCCTGAACCATTGTACAGGCTTTTTCCCTGGGAAACAAAACTCACAAGCCACTGTTCTGGGTGTCAGTTTTCAGGACCCACTTGGCACTCTCAAACCAGACCAAGTTGGCACTGGTGTCATGTTGCGCCTAAGAGGCATCCTGTGAGAGGCGGATCTCCAGGAGGCACCCGGCAACTTATGGCCTCAGGCCCCTGAACCATTGTACAGGTTTTTTCCCTGGGAAACAAAACTCACAAGCCACTGTTCTGGGTGTCAGTTTTCAGGATCCACTTGGCTCTCTAAGCAGACCAAGTTGGAAGTGGTGTCATTTTGCGTCTTGGAGGCACC
>NW_028167531.1:0-30761 GCF_963513975.1 Fringilla coelebs
TCGTCTTCTTCTTCATCTTCATTGGTGTCTTCTTCTTCATCTTCATTGTCTTCCTCTTAGTTGTTGTCTTGTTCTTCATTGGCTTCTTCATCTTCATTTTCTTCTTCATCATCTTCATCATCTTCTTCATCATCTTCATCGTCTTCTTCTTCATCTTCATTGGTGTCTTCTTCATCTTCATTGTCTTCTTCATCTTCATTGGTGTCTTCTTCATCATCTTCATTGGTGTCTTCTTCTTCTTCATCGGCGTCTTCTTCATCTTCGTTGTTGTCTTGTTCTTCATCTTCATCATCTTCATTGTCTTCTTCATCTTCATTGGCATCTTCATCTTACATCGTTTTCTTCTTCTTCATCTTCATCATCTTCATTGCCTTCCTCTTCGTTTTTCTCTTGTTCTTCATCGTCTTCTTCATCTCATTGTCTTCTTCATCTTCATTGTTGTTGTCTTCTTCATCTTCATCATCTTCATTGTCTTCATTTTCATTGTTGTCTTGTTTTTCATTGGCTTCTTCATCTTCATTGGCTTCATCATCTTCATCGTCTTCTTCATCTTCATCGGTGGCTTCTTCATCTTCATTGGTCTCTTCTTCACCTTCATCCATGTCTTCTTCTTCATCTTCATTGTTGTCTTCTTCATCTTCATTGTCTTCTTCATCTTCATTGTTGTCTTCTTCATCATCGTCATTGTCTTCGTCTTCATTGTTGTCTTTTTCTTCATTGGCTTCTTCATCTTGATTGGCATCTTCTTCATCTTCATCATCTTCATCTTCACTGTCTCCTTTGTCTTCATCTTCATCATCTTCATCTTCACTGTCTTTGTCTTCATCTTCCTCATCTTCATCTTCACTGTCTTCTTCATCTTCATCGTCTTCTTGATTGGTGTGTTCTTCGTCTTCATTGTTGTCTTCTTCATCTTCATTGTTGTCATTGTCTTCATCTTTGTTGTTGTCTTGTTCTTCATCGTCTTCTTCATCTTCATTGGCATCTTCATCATCTTCTTCATCTTCATTGGCATCTTCTTCTTCATTGGCTTCTTCATCTTCATCAGCATCATCTTCATCTTCATCTTCATCTTCATTTTCTTCTTCATCATCTTCATTGTCTTCATCTTCATCGGCATCTTCTTCATCTTCATTGCTGTCTTGTTCTTCATCTCCATTGGCTTCTTCATCTTCATTGTCTTCATCTTCATCTTCATCTTCATTGTCTTCTTCATTGGCATCTTCTTCATCTTCATTGGCTTCTTCATCTTCATTGGCGTCTTCTTCATTTTTTCTTCATCATCTTCATCGTCTTCATCTTCATCATCTTCTTCATCTTCATTGTCTTCTTCATCTTCTTCGTCTTCTTCTTCATTGGCATCTTCTTCATCTTCATTGTTGTCTTGTTCTTCATCTTCATTGGCTTCTTCATCTTCATCCTCTTTCTCTTCTTCATCATCTTCTTCTCCTTCATCTTCATTGTCTTCATCTTCATTGTCTTCTTCTTCATCATCTCCATTGTCTTCTTCATCTCCATTGTCTTCTTCATCATCTTCATAGCCTTCATCTTCACTGTCTTCGTCATCGTCATCATCTTCTTCATCTTCCTTGGCGTCTTCTTCAACTTCATTGTTGTCTTGTTCTTCATTTTTATTGTGTTCTTCATCTTCATCCTCTTTCTCTTCTTCATCATCTTCTCCTTCATCTTCATTGGCTTCTTCATCATCTTCATTGTCTTTATCTTCATTGGTGTCTTCTTCATCTTCATTGTTGTCTTGTTCTTCATCTTCGTTGGCTTCTTCATCTTCATCTTCATCGTCTTTCTCTTCTTCATCATCTTCTCCTTCATCTTCCTTGTCTTCTTCTTCATCATCTCCATTGTCTTCTTCATCTCCATTTTCTTCTTCATCATTTTCATGGTCTTCATCTTCACTGTCTTCTTCATCTTCATCGGCGTCTTCTTCCACTTCATTGTCTTCTTCTTCTTCATCTTCATTGTCTTCTTCATCTTCATCCTCTTTCTCTTCTTCATCATCTTCTTCTATTTTATCTTCTTCTTCTTCCTTATCTTCTTCATCTTCATTGTCTTCTTCTTCATCATCTTCACTGCCTTCACCTTCACTGTCTTCTTCTTCTTCATTGGCGTCTTCTTCATCTTCATTGTTGTCTTGTTCTTCATCTTCATTGTCTTCTACATCTTCATCCTCCTTCTCTTCTTCATCATCATCTTCTCCTACATCTTCATTGGCTTCACCTTCACTGTCTTCTTCTTCTTCCTCTTCATTGGCTTCTTCTTCATCTTCATTGTCTTCATCTTAATTGGTGTCTTCTTCATCTTCATTGTTGTCTTGTTCTTCATTTTTATTGTCTTCTTCATCTTCATTCTCATTCTATTCTTCATCATCTTCTGAGCCTTCATCTTCATAGTCTTCATCTTCACTGTCTTCTTCATCGTCGTCATCTTCTTCATCTTCCTTGGCGTCTTCTTCAACTTCATTGTTGTCTTGTTCTTCATTTTTATTGTGTTCTTCATCTTCATCCTCTTTCTCTTCTTCATCATCTTCTCCTTCATCTTCATTGGCTTCTTCATCATCTTCATTGTCTTTATCTTCATTGGCGTCTTCTTCGTCTTCATTGTTGTCTTGTTCTTCATCTTCGTTGGCTTCTTCATCTTCATCTTCATCGTCTTTCTCTTCTTCATCATCTTCTCCTTCATCTTCCTTGTCTTCTTCTTCATCATCTCCATTGTCTTCTTCATCTCCATTTTCTTCTTCATCATCTTCATTGTCTTCATCTTCACTGTCTTCTTCATCTTCATCGGCGTCTTCTTCCACTTCATTGTCTTCTTCTTCATCTTCATTGTCTTCTTCATCTTCATCCTCTTTCTCTTCTTCATCATCTTCTTCTATTTTATCTTCTTCTTCTTCCTTATCTTCTTCATCTTCATTGTCTTCTTCTTCATCATCTTCACTGCCTTCACCTTCACTGTCTTCTTCTTCTTCATTGGCGTCTTCTTCATCTTCATTGTTGTCTTGTTCTTCATCTTCATTGTCTTCTACATCTTCATCCTCCTTCTCTTCTTCATCATCATCTTCTCCTACATCTTCATTGGCTTCACCTTCACTGTCTTCTTCTTCTTCCTCTTCATTGGCTTCTTCTTCATCTTCATTGTCTTCATCTTAATTGGTGTCTTCTTCATCTTCATTGTTGTCTTGTTCTTCATTTTTATTGTCTTCTTCATCTTCATTCTCATTCTATTCTTCATCATCTTCTGAGCCTTCATCTTCATAGTCTTCATCTTCACTGTCTTCTTCATCGTCGTCATCTTCTTCATCTTCCTTGGCGTCTTCTTCAACTTCATTGTTGTCTTGTTCTTCATTTTTATTGTGTTCTTCATCTTCATCCTCTTTCTCTTCTTCATCATCTTCTCCTTCATCTTCATTGGCTTCTTCATCATCTTCATTGTCTTTATCTTCATTGGCGTCTTCTTCGTCTTCATTGTTGTCTTGTTCTTCATCTTCCTTGTCTTCTTCATCTTCATTGTCTTCATCTCCATTGCCTTCATTGGTGTCTTCTTCATCTTCATTGTTGTCTTGTTCTTCATCTTTCTTGTCTTCTTCATCTTCATCCTCATCTATTCTTCTTCATCTTCTTCTTCTCCATCTTCATTTGCTTCTTCTTCATCATCTTCACTGGCTTCATCTTCACTGGCTTCTTCTTCATCTTCATTGGTGTCTTCTTCTTCATCTTCATTGTTGTCGTCTTCTTCACTGTCTTCTTCATCTTCATCCTCTTTCTCTTCTTCATCATCTTCTCCTTCATCTTCCTTGTCTTCTTCATCTTCCTTGTCTTCTTCATCATCTTCACTGTCTTTTTCTTCTTCATCCTCATTGGCTTCTTCATCTTCATCCT
Source organism: Fringilla coelebs (assembly GCF_963513975.1). Lineage (NCBI taxonomy): Eukaryota > Metazoa > Chordata > Aves > Passeriformes > Fringillidae > Fringilla > Fringilla coelebs. The sequence goes on from NW_028167531.1 coordinate 3,894, forward strand.
CTTTCTCTTCTTCATCATCATCTTCTCTTTCATCTTATTCTCCTTCATCTTCCTTGTCTCCTTCATCTTCCTTGTCTTCTTCATCATCCTCATTGTCTTCATCTTCATTGTCCTCTTCATCATTTTCATTGTGTTCATCTTCACTGTCTTCTTCATCTTCATCGTCTTCATCGTCTTCTTCATCATCTTCTCATTCATCTTCATTGTCTTAATCTTCCTCTTCTTCATCATCTTCACTGTCTTCTTCTTCATCATCTTCATGGTCTTCATCTTCACTGTCTTCTTCATCTTCATCATCTTCATCGTCTTCTTCATCTTCTCATTCATCTTAATTGTCTTAATCTTCCTCTTCTTCATCATTTTCACTGTCTTCTTCGTCCTCATCTTCATTGCCTTCATCTTCATTGTCTTCATCTTCCTCATCTTTATTGCCTTCATCTTCATTGCCTTCATCTTCATGGCTTTCATCTTCATAATCTTCATTGGCTTCATCTTCATTGTCTTCTTCATCTCCATCCTCTTTCTCTTCTTCATCATCTTCTCTTTCACCCTCATTGTCTTCATCTTCCTCTTCTTCTTCATCTTCATTGGCATCTTCTTCATTTTCTTCTTCATCATCTTCATCGTCTTCATCTTCATCATCTTCATTGCCTTCATCTTCATTTTCTTCATCCTCCTCATCTTCATTGCCTTCATCTTCATTGTCTTCATCTTCCTCATCTTCATTGTCTTTATCTTCCTTGTGTTCTTCTTCATCATCTTCATTGCCTTCATCTTCATTGTCTTCTTCATCATCATCTTCTTCTTCATCTTCATTGTCTTCTTCATCGTCTCCATTGTCTTCATCTTCACTGTCTTCTTCATCTTCATCGTCCTCTTCATCATCTTCTCATTCATCTTCATTGTCTTCATCTTCCTCTTCTTCTTCTTCATTGTCTTCTTCTTCATCATCTTCATTGTCTTCTTCATCTTCATCCTCTTTCTCTTCTTCATCTTCATCCTCTTTCTCTTCTTCATCATCATCTTCTCTTTCATCTATTTCTCCTTCATCTTCCTTGTCTTCTTCATCTTCCTTGTTTTCTTCATCATCTTCATTGGCTTCATCTTCACTGTCTTCTTCTACATCATCTTCTTCTTCATCATCTTCATCATCATCTTCATTGTCTTCATCTTCCTCTTCTTCTTCATCATCTTCATTGGCCTCATCTTCACTGTCTTCTGCATCTTCATCATCTTCTTCTTCATCTTCATTGTCCTCTTCATCGTCTTCTCCATCATCTTCGTCGCTGTCTTCTTCTTCCCCTTCATAACAACACCTGCCTCAAACTAATCTGATTATTAATTAGTGGTTAAAGAGCTGTAATTGCGGCTCCTGATAATTAATTAGCGGTTAACGAGCTGTAATTGTGGCTCCTGATTGTTAATTAGTGGTTAACGAGCTGTAATTGTGGCTCCTGATTGTTAATTAGCTTTTAACAAGCTGTAATTGTGGCTCCCGATTGTTAATTAGTCAAAAATGAGCTGTAATTGCGGCTCCTGATTGTTAATTAGTGGTTAACGAGCTGTAATTGCGGCTCCTGATTATTAATTAGCGGTTAATGAGCTGTAACTGTGGCTCCTGATTATTAATTAGTGGTTAACGAGCTGTAATTGTGGCTCCTGATTATTAATTAGCTTTTAACAAGCTGTAATTGTGGCTCCCGATTGTTAATTAGTCAATAATGAGCTGCAATTGTGGCTCCTGATTGTTAATTAGTGGTTAATGAGCTGTAATTGCAGCTCCTGATTGGTAATTAGTGGTTAATGAGCTGTAATTGTGGCTCCTGATTGTTAATTAGTGGTTAACGAGCTGTAATTGTGGCTCCTGATTGTTAATTAGTGGTTAACGAGCTGTAATTGCGGCTCCTGATTATTAATTAGCTTTTAATGAGCTGTAATTGCGGCTCCTGATTATTAATTAGTGGTTAACGAGCTGTAATTGCGGCTCTTGATTGTTAATTAGTGGTTAACGAGCTGTAATTGTGGCTCCTGATTATTAATTAGTGGTTAATGAACTGTAAATTCAGCTCCTGATTGTTAATTAGTAAATAATGAGCTGTAATTGTGGCTCCTTATCGTTAATTAGCGGTTAACGAGCTGTAATTGCGGCTCTTGATTGTTAATTAGTAAATAATGAGCTGTAATTCTGGCTCCTGATTATTAATTAGTGGTTAATTAATCTTGCAGCCGCAAGAACCCCCTGGGGCTGATCGTGGCGCTGGACGAGAACCAGGAGGCCTCGGGGGAGCTGTTCTGGGACGACGGAGAATCCGCCGGTGAGAGAGCAAAATTATTAATTATTATTAATTACATTAATAATTTTAAATTTTATTAATAATATTTTTATAATAATTATTATAATCATCATTATTATTATCATCATTATTGCATTATTATTACCATTATTATTACTATTATTACTATTACTATTATTATTCTTTTTGTTGATGCTTTATTAATAATAATATTATTATTACGATAATTAAAATTATCATAATCAGTATTATTCTAAATATTATTATTAATGAGTTATTATATTAACTACTACTTTAATTAATAATGCTTCATAATTATTAATGCGACATTCTTATTATCAGTATCATAATGATTATAATTCCTACTACTAGTAATTAATTATTATTATCACTATTATTATTTAATAATAATAATAATAATAATAATAATAATAATAATAATAATAATAATAATAATAATAATAATTTAATAATAATAGCAATATTAATCTATTAAGTATTTATTATTAAGTATTAACTAATTAAATATTATTAAATAGAAAAATTATTAATAATGAATTTTTATATAACTATTACTCTAATTAATAATGCTTTGTTATTATTATTATGACGATATTCTTATTATCACAATCATAATGATAATTATAATTCCTATTACGATTAAGGAATTATTATTATCACTATTATTATTACTATATAATAATAAAAATTTAGATAAAAACAAAATAAATAAATAAATAAATAAATAAAATATTGATTAAATATAATGAATTAATTACTTAATAAATATAAAAATTATTATAATGAATTATTATATTAACTATTACTATAATTAATAATGCTTAATAATTATTAATGCGATATTCTTATTATCACCATCCTCATGATAATTATAATTCCTATTACTATTAATGAGTTATTATTATCACTATTCTTATTACTATATAATAATAAAAACACAATTAAAAATTATTTATTAATAAGTTATTTATTAATTCAATATTAATAAATTAATTATTAATAAAAATAGAATTATTAATAATGAACTATTATACTAACTATTACTATAATTAATAATGCTTCATAATTATTAGTGTGACATTCGTATTATCACAATCATAATGATAATTATAATTCCAATTACTATTAATGAGTTGTTATTATTATTATTATTGTTATTATTTTCATCATCATCATTATTATCATTATCATCCTTATCATTATCATTACTATTACTCTTACTGGTACTATTACTATTACTATTAATGAATTATTATTATTATTATTATTATTATTATTATTATTATTATTATTATTACTATTACTATTACTATTACTATTACTATTACTATTACTATTAATTATATTAATATTAATATTACTATTATCATTATTATTATTATCGTTATTGTTATTGTTATCATCATTATTATCATTATTAATATTAATATTAATATTATTATTTTTATTGCTATATTATTTTCATTACTTTTAGTGTTACTAATAATTAAATGTTAATAATAATAATGAGGATTAAAACAATAATTATAATAATAATAATGATAGTGATAATAATAAGTATTATTAATGATTATATTTATATTTATATTTATATTTATATTTATATTTATATTTATATTTATATTTTATTTTCATTTTTATTTTTATTTCTATTTTTATTTTATTTTTATTTTTATTTTATTATTAATTTTATTATTAATTTGATTATTAATTTTATTATTAATTTGATTATTAATTTATTAATTATTTTTTCCCTCCCCTTCCAGACACCATCGAGACCAAATCCTACATTTCCTACGAATTCCGCTTTTCCAACGTGAGCCCCGAACCCGCCACCCCTCAATTTGCATTTCCGCATTAATTAACCCCACCCCCATTAATTACACCATTAATTACCGATCCCTCAACTCCTTTTCCTCCCACAGAACCTTCTGGAACTTTCCGTGACCCACAACAACTTCTCGGATCCCGACGGGCTGGAATTCCGGGAGATTCGCGTGCTGGGGCTGCCGCGGGCGCCGATCGCCCTCGACGTCGCTTCCGACGGCGCCGCCGCGCCGACCAATCACAGCCTGAGCTACGACGGCGCCGCCCAGGTGGGGGAGGGGCCACGATTTTGGGGGGAAATTGGGGAATTTGAGAAATTTGGGAATTGGGAATTTGAGAAATTTGGAAAGTGGAAAAATTAGAAATTGGGAATTTGCAAAAATTTGGAAATTGCAAAAATTTGGATTTGGAAATTTGAGAAATTTGCAAATTCGGAAATTACAAAAATTAGAAATTGGGAACTTGAGAAATTTAGAAAATTTGGAAATTGCAAAAATTATAAATTGGGAATTTGAGAAATTTGGAAAATTGGAAATTTCAAAATTTGGATAATTAGAAATTGGGAAATTGGGAAATTTGAGAAATTTGGAAATTGCAAAAATAAGAAATTGGGAATTTGAGAAATTTGGAAAATTGGAAATTTCAAAATTTGGATAATTAGAAATTGGGAAATTGGGAAATTTGAGAAATTTGGAAATTGCAAAAATTAGAAATTGGGAATTTGAGAAATTTGAGAAATTTGGATAATTAGAAATTGGGAATTTGAGGAATTTGAGGAATTTGGGAATTTGGAAATTTGGAAATTTGGATAATTAGAAATTGGGAATTTGAGAAATTTGAGAAATTTGGAAATTGCAAAAATTCGAAATTGGGAATTTGAAACATGTGGGAATTTGAGAAATTTGGAAATTGCAAAAATTTGGAAATAGAGAAATTTGGAAATTGCAAAAATTTGGAAATAGAGAAATTTGGAAATTGCAAAAATTTGGAATTGGGAATTTGAGAAATTTGGAAATTGCAAAACTTAAAAATTGGGAATTTTAAAAATTGGAAATTGCAAAAATTTTAAAATTGCGAAATTTTGAAATTTGGAAATTGCAAAAATTTAGAAATTGTGAATTTGAGAAATTGCGAAATTTGGAAATTTGGAAATTGTAAAAATTTGGAAATTGCAAATATTGGGACTTTAAGAAATTTGGAAATTGGAAAATATAGAAATTGGGAATTTGAGAAATTTGGAAAATTTGGAAATTCCAAAAATTAGAAATTGGGAATTTGAGAAATTTGGGAAATTGCAAAAAGTAGAAATTGAAAATTTGAGAAATTTTAGAAATTGCAAAAATAAGAAATTTGAAATTTGAGACATTTAGGAATTGCCAAAATTAGAAATTGGGAATTTGAAAAAAAAATTAATTTTGGAAATTCGGAAATTGCAAAAATTAGAAATTGGGAATTTGAGAAATTTGAGAAATTTGGAAATTGCAAAAATTAGAAATTGGGAATTTGAGACATTTGAGACATTTGGAAATTGCAAAAATTAGAAATTGGAAATTTGAGAAACTTGAGAAATATGGAAATTTGGAAATTGCAAAAATTCGAAACTGGGAATTTGAGAAATTTGAGACATTGCAAAAATTCAAAATTGGGAATTTGAGACATTTGGAAATTGCCAAAATTAAAAATTGGGAATTTGCAAAAATTTGAAATTTGAGAAATTTGGAATTTTGGAAATTAGGAAATTGCCAAAATTAGAAATTGGGAATTTGAGAAAATTGGAAATTGCCAAAATTAAAAATTGGGAATTTGCAAAAATTTGAAATTTGAGAAATTTGGAAATTAGGAAATTACAAAAATTAGGAATTGGGAATTTGCAAAAATTTGAAATTTCGGAATTTGAGAAATTTGGAAATTGCAAAAATTAGAAATTGGGAATTTGACAAATTTGGAAATTTAGAAATTTCAAAATTTGAGAAATTTGGAAATTGCAAAAATTAGAAATTGGGAATTTGAGAAATTTGGGATTTGTAAAAATTGGAAATTGGGGAATTTGAGAAATTTGGAAATCGCCAAAAATTGGAAATTGCAAAAATTAGAAATTGGGAATTTGAGAAATTTGAGACATTTGAGATATTTGGAAATTCCAAAAATTTGGAAATGGGAATTTAAGTAATTTGGAAATTTGCGAAATTTGGAAATTCCAAAAATTTGGAAATTGGGAATTTAAGAAATTGGGAATTTGAGAAATTTGGAAATTGCAAAAATTAGAAATTGGCAATTTGAGAAATTTGAGAAATTTGGAAATTGCAAAAATTTGGAATTGGAAATTTTAGAAATATGGAAATTTGGAAATTGCAAAAATTGGAAATTAGAGAAAGTTGGAAATTGCAACAAGTTGGAATAGGGAATTTGAGAAATTTGAGAAATTTGGAAATTGCAAAAATTTAGAATTGGGAATTTGAGAAATTTGGAAATTGCAAAAATTATAAATTGGGAATTTAAGAAATTTGGAAATTGCCAAAAATTGGAAATTGCCAAAAATTGGAAATTGCAAAAATTAGAAATTGGGAATTGGAGACATTTGGAAATTTGGATAATTAAAAATTGGGAATTTGAGAAATTTGGAAATTGCAAAAATTTAGAAATTGAGAAATTGGGAAATTTGAGAAATTTGGAAATTTGCAAAAATTTGAAATTTGGAAATTACAAAAATTTGAAATTTGTGAAATTTGGAAATTCGGAAATTACAAAAATTAGAAATTGGAAATTTAAGAAATTTGCGAAATTTGGAAATTGCAAAAATTAGAAATTGGGAATTTGAGAAATTTGGAAATTAGGAAATTACAAAAATTAGAAATTGGGAATTTATGAAATTCGGAAATTGCCAAAATTAGAAATTGGGAATTTGAGAAATTTGGAAATTGGAAAAATTATAAATTGGGAATTTGAGAAATTTGATAAATTTGGAAATTGCCAAAATTAGAAATTGGGAATTTGAGAAAATCAGAAATTGGAAAAATTAGAGAGTGGGAATTTGAGAAATTTGGAAAGTGGAAAAATTAGAAATTGGGAATTTGAGAAATTTGGGAATTGTAAAAATTGGAAATTGGGGAATTTGAGAAATTTGGAAATTGCCAAAAATTGGAAATTGCAAAAATTAAAATTGGGAATTTGAGAAATTTGAGAAATTGCAAAAATAAGAAATTGGGAATTTGAGAAATTTGAGACATTTGAGATATTTGGAAATTCCAAAAATTTGGAAATGGGAATTTAAGTAATTTGGAAATTTGCGAAATTTGGAAATTCCAAAAATTTGGAAATTGGGAATTTAAGAAATTGGGAATTTGAGAAATTTGGAAATTGCAAAAATTAGAAATTGGGAATTTGAGAAATTTGAGAAATTTGGAAATTGCAAAAATTTGGAATTGGAAATTTTAGAAAAATGGAAATTTGGAAATTGCAAAAATTGGAAATTAGAGAAAGTTGGAAATTGCAACAAGTTGGAAATAGGAATTTGAGAAATTTGAGAAATTCGGAAATTACAAAAAATTTAGAATTGGGAATTTGAGAAATTTGGAAATTGCAAAAATTATAAATTGGGAATTAGAGAAATTTGGAAATTGCCAAAATTTAAGAAATTTGGAAATTGGAAAATGCAAAAATTAGAAATTGGGACTTTGAGACATTTGGAAATTTGGATAATTAGAAATTGGGAATTTGAGACATTTGGAAATTTCGAAATTGCAAAAATTTAGAAATTGAAAAATTTGGAAATTTGGAAATTTGCACAATTAGAAATTGGGAAATTGGGAAATTTGAGAAATTTGGAAATTGCAAATATTTAGAATTGGGAATTTGAGAAATTTGAACAGAACGAAGACGACGACAACAAGAATACCAAAACACTAAAGCTAAATTTTTCAAAAATTAAAATATTTTCGAAATAAGAAGGATTTAAATGTCTGTAATTAATTAATTAATTAATTAATGAGTTAAATAATTGCCTCAGGTGGCGACGGTGACGGGGCTGCGTTTGCGGCTGGGCCGGTCGCACGCGCTGCGCTGGACGTTGGGGACGCGCGAGAGCGACAGATTCGACTGCCACCCCTGGGACGGCGCCAGCGCCGAGAGCTGCCGGCGCCTGGGCTGCGTCTGGAACGTAATTAGCCTAATTAGCTAATTAACACGGCCGCTGAAAAGGCCTGAGATGATTAATATTCGTGTTTGGGAAATTTGCATTATTTTAATAGGTGGTTTCTAAATGAGTTAATGGGGAATGGAGTAATTAGTTGTTAAGTTGGTGGATTGATTGAGGGATTTTAATTGGGTTTTTTAATTATTAGGAATGTAGTAATTGGTTTAATTAGTGTTATTGATTTATGTTGGTGTTGTTTAATGATTGTATTATTTATCATTAATATATTAATTTATATACTATGGTATTATATATGATATAATATTAATATTATACTATACTATACTATACTATACTATACTATAATATAATATAATATAATATAATATAATATATTATAATGTCATATTACACAATGTAATGTAATGTAATGTAATGTAATGTAATGTAATATAATGCAATGTAATCTTATTAAATTATATAATAATATAAAATTAATATAATATAATTTCTATTATTCTATAATTGAAATATAATGTATTATATGCTACAATATAATATTATATAATATTATATAATATAATGTTATGTTATGTTATGTTATGTTGTGTTGTATTATATTATATTATATTATATTATATTATATTATATTATATTATATTATATTATATTATATTATATTATATTATATTATATTATATTATATTATATTATATTATATTATATTATATTATATTATATTATATTATATTATATTATATTATATTATATTATATTATATTATATTATATTATATTATATTATATTATATTATATTATATTATATTATATTACATTATATTATATTATATTATATTATATTATATTATATTATATTATATTATATTATATTATATTATATTATATTATATTACATTATATTACATTATTTTGCATTACATTACATTGCATTACATTGCATTACATTACATTACATTGTGTAATATGACATTATATTATATGACATTATAATATATTATATTATAGTATAGTATATAGTGGTATATGATATATTAAAAAGAATATGATATGTAATTATTACAATATATTATATTAAATATTTAATAAAATACAATTTCTATTATTCTGTAATATATAATATAATATATTATATATTACATAATTATGATGTGATATGATATGACATCATATAATCTCATATAATATCATATTATATTGTATTATATTCTATTTTATTATATTGTATAATATTGCATTATATTGTATAATATTGTATAATATCATATAGTATAATACAATGCAATATAATCCATTACAATACAATACAATACAGTATTTTGGGATTAAAAAAGAATTTTGGGGTCAAAACCAAGATCTTTTTGAGGTATAAAAATGACCTTTTTGAGGATAAAATCATACATTTTTGGGGCTAATTTTAGACTTTTTTTGGGGAAAAAAATCACATTTTTGACCTTTAAAAAATGACAATTTTGGGATAAAAAAAATGACACTTTTTTTCACTGAAAAAAAAAGGCTTTTTGGTATTAAAAAAAGACATTTTTGGGTTAAATTTTTGCAAAAAAAGCGCCCCTAATTCCGGAACGTTCCGCGGTTCCCAGGAGACCACGTCGGCCGAGCGCGTCCCCTACTGCCACTACAACGGCTCCGAGAGCGGCTACGGCGCCTCCGACATCCGGTACGGCGACACCGGCGTCACCGCCGACGTCATCCTGCGACAGAGCCCCGCCCACCTCCCACTAAACCCCGCCCACAGCAGCGCAAGCCCCGCCCACAGCAGCCATAGTGAAACTCAAAGCAGCTCAAGCCCCGCCCACAGCAGCGCAAGCCCCGCCCATGGCAGTGATAGTGAAACTCAAAGCAGCTCAAGCTCCGCCCACAGCAGCGCAAGCCCCGCCCACAGCAGCCAAAGTGAAACTCAAAGCGGCTCAAGCTCCGCCCACAGCAGCGCAAGCCCCACCCACGGCAGCCAAAGTGAAACTCAAAGCAGCTCAAGCTCCGCCCACAGCAGCGCAAGCCCCGCCCACAGTGGGCATAGTGAAAGTCAAAGCAGCTCAAGCTCCTCCCACAGCACAGGAAGCCAAAGCTCCACCCATGGCAGGCAAAGCTCCGCCCACCAGAGACAAAGCTCCGCCCACAGCAGCACAAGCTCCGCCCATGACAGCACAGACTCCGCCCACATCAACAAAAGCTCAGCTCAAAGGAGCTCAAGCTCCGCCCACAGCAGCACAAGCTCCGCCCATGGCAGCACAGACTCCGCCCACAACAAGCAAAGCTCAACTCAAAGGAGCTCAAGCTCCGCCCACAGCAGCACAAGCTCCGCCCACCAGAGTGACAATTCTGCCCATCAAAGCAGAAGCTCCGCCCAAAGCAGCACAAGCCACGCCCACAGCAACACAGACTCCGCCCATCGCAGCACAGGCTCCGCCCAGCATGACACCACAGGCTCCGCCCCCCACAGCTCAGGCCCCGCCCACCCTCGGGCCGTGACGCCCATTGAGCGGCTGCGATTGGTCGTCACCTACCACAGCGACCGTCTGCTGCAGTTCAAGGTTAATTATGTTAATTAGCTCGTTAATTATTCATGGGGAAGTGCTGATGATGAGGAGGAATTGTTTAATCGGTATTGATTTAATGGTGCAGGAATAATTATATAAAATATTAATTAATTAATTATAATAATAATATTAATTTTTATTATTAACGCACTCTTTATAAAATTAATATTTTCTATGATGATTCGATTAATTTATTAATTAATTTTTAATTGGGAGGGTGGGGTGAGGGCAGGTTTTGGTTTACTATTCTATTTCTAATTATAATAAAAAATTTTAAAATTTTACCATTTCCAATCTTGAAAATTTTCCTATTTTAAATTAATTAAATATTGATATTTAAATTTCATTTTTAATTTCTCAAATTTGAATATTTTGAACTTTTTATTCTTCTCATATTGGTATTTTAATTTTTTTTTGGTATTTCAATTCTTCTTGTATTTTGAATTTTTTCAAATTTTTCTCTTTTCATTTCTTAAAAATTTGAGAAATTTTGAATTTTTAACCTTTTTCCATTTGAATTTTTTCCAATTTTAAAATTTTCCCATTTTAAATTTTTCCACTTCCACTATTTCCAACCTTGAAAATTTTCCTTTTTAAAATTAATTTCAATATTTATATTTAAATTTTATTTCTAATTTCTCAAATTTGAATATTTTGAATTTTTGTTTCTTTTCATGTCGATATTTTAATTTTTTAAAAGTATTTCAAATATTTTTCTATTTTTTATTTTTCAAAAATTTTCTCTTTTCATTTTTAAAAATCTTTTCTATTTTGAATTTTTAAACTTTTTCCATTTGAATTTTTCCCAATTTTGAAATTTTCGCTGTTTTGAATGAATTAAATATTCATATTAAAATTTCATTTTTAATTTCTAAAACTTGAATATTTTGAATTCTTCCAATTTTGGATTTTTTAATTCTTTTCATGTTGATATTTAAATTTTTTTTGTATTTTAAATCTTTCTCTATTTTTCAATTTTCCAAATTTTCCTCTTTTCATTTTTTAGAAATTTTGAATTTTTAAACATTTTCAATTCGAATTTTTTCCAATTTTGAAATTTTCTTGTTTCGAAATTTTCCTATTTTAAATTAATTTCAATATTGATATTTAAATTTTATTTCTAATTTCTAAAATTTTAATATTTTGATATTTGAATTTTAATATTTGTGAATATTTTGAAATTTTTCCAACTTTGAATATTTTGCTTCTTTGAAAATTGGCAATTTTGAATTATTTTTAAATTCTTTTTTAAAATTCTCCAAATTTTTCTCTTTTCATTTTTTAAAACTTTTGCTATTTTGAATTTTTTCCAATTTTACCATTTCGATTTTTTCCTATTTTCAATCTTCAAAATTTTCTTAATTTGAATTTTGCCATTTCCAAATTTTTCCCATTTCCAACCTTCAAATTTTTATTAATTTTTATCTCCAAAATTTTGGTTTTTTAACTTCTTCCCCTGTAAATTTCCCACTTTAATTTTCAATTTTTTCCCAAATTTTGCAGATTTTTGACCCCTCCCGGCGCCGTTTCGAGGTCCCGGTGCCGCTGTCGCTCCCGGCGGCGCCGGCGGCCGCGCCCCGGAGCCGCCTCTACGACGTCGAGGTCGGGGATTGGCCCTTCGGGATCCGCGTGCGGCGCCGCCGCTCCGGCGCCGTCATGTCAGTACCTCATTTGCATATCATTTGCATATCATTCGCATATCATTCGCATGTCATTTGCATAATTACCTTTTGCTCCTTCTTCCTTCATTTCAATTTTTTTCCTATTTTTTTGTGATTTAAATTTCATTCTTTGTTTATTTTTAATTCAATTTTCTGCTTTTTTTCCGCTTTCAACTTTTATTAAATATAAATTTTTATCGTTTTTCATAATTTTCTTTTAATTCAGTTTTTAATTTAAAAAATCTTCCTAATTTCAATTTAAAAAAATATATTATTTTAATAATTTTCATCTTTATATTAAAATGTTAAAAATTCAAAAGAATTAAAATAGTAAAAAGAATTAAATTATTAAAAATGATTGAAATATTTAAATAATTGAAATATTAAAAAGAATTAAAATATTAGAGAATAATTAAAATATTACAATAATTAAGATATTAAAAATAATTCAAATATTAAAAATAATTAAAATCGTAAAAAATTTAAAATATAAAAAAAATTAAAATATTAAAAAAGAATTAAAATATTAAAAAGAATTAAAATATTAAAAATAATTGAAATATTAAAAATAATGAAAATATTAAAATTAATTGAAATATTAAAAATAATTAAAAGATTAAAAAGAATTAAAGTATTAAAAAGAATTAAAATATTAGAAAATAATTAAAATATTACAATAATTAAGATATTAAAAATAATTCAAATATTAAAAATAATTAAAATAGTAAAAAATTTAAAATATAAAAAAATTAAAATATTAAAAAAGAATTAAAATATTAAAAATAATTAAAAGATTTAAAAGAATTAAAATAGTAAAAAAAATTAAAATATTAAAAAGAATTTAAATATTAAAAAGAATTGAAATATTAAAAAGAATTAAAATATTAAAAAGAATTGAAATACTAAAAAGAATTAAAATATTAAAATAATTAAAATAATTTAAATAATTGAAATATTAAAAAGAATGAAAATATTAATATTAATTGAAATATTAAAAATAATTAAAAGATTAAAATTAATTAAAATATTAAAAAGAATTAAAATATTAGAAAATAATTAAATATTAAAATAATTAAGATATGAAAAATAATTAAAATATTAAAAAGAATTAAAATAGTAAAAAATTTAAAATATAAAAAAATTAAAATATTAAAAATAATTAAAAGATTAAAAAGAATTAAAATATTAAAAAGAATTGAAATATTAAAAGAATTAAAATATTTTAAAAGAGTTAAAATATTAAAAATAATTGAAAGATTAAAAAGAATTAAAATATTTAAAAATAAATTATTAAAAAGAATTAAAATATTAAAAAGAATTGAAATATTAAAATTAATTGAAATATTAAAAATAATTAAAAGATTAAAATTAATTAAAATATTAAAAAGAATTAAAATATTAGAAAATAATTAAAACATTAAAATAATTAAGATATTAAAAATAATTAAAATATTAAAAATAATTAAAATAGTAAAAAATTTAAAATATTAAAAAAATTAAAATATTAAAAAATAATTAAAAGATTAAAAATAATTAAAAGATTAAAAAGAATTAAAATAGTAAAAAGAATTAAATGTTAAAAAGAATTAAAAGATTAAAAAGAATTAAAATATTAAAAAGAATTAAAATATTAAAAGAATTAAAATATTAAAAAGAATATAAATATTGAAAAGAATATAAATATTGAAAAGAATTAAAATAGTAAGAATAATTGAATATTAAAAATAATTAAAATATTTAAAATAACTAAAATATTAAAAAGAATTAAAATATTCAAAAATATTTAAAATATTAAAACTAATTAAAATATTAAAAATAATTGAAATAATAAAAATATTTCATATAAATAAATTATTTTTTAAATATTTGCAATATTAAATAAATAATTTTTTAAAAAAATATTTGCACTATTAAATTAATAATTTCATTTTAAAATATTTGCAATATTAAATCAATAATTTATTTTTAAATTACTTGCAATATTAAATTAATAATTTAATTTTAAAAATCTTTGCATTTAATTAATAATTTAATTTTAAAAATATTTAAAATATTAAATTAACAATTTATTTTAAAAATATTTGCACTAATTAATAAATAACTTAATTTTAAAAATATTTGCAATATTTACAAAATATTTTCATATTTTCTTTGCTTTTTAATATAATTCTTTTTTTAAAGGATTGGTGGTTTTTTATTTAATTTTTTTTTGTCTTTTAATTTAATTTTTGTGTGTTCCTTTAATTATTTGCATTTTCCTAACTAAAAATTAAGTTTTTATAATTTAATTTTTTTAATTTTTAAAATTTTTCGATTTTTCTTAAATGTTCCCTCATTTAATTTTAAAATTTTTCTTTTTTAGATTTTTCTTTAATATTTTTTTGAAATTTCATTTTATTTTCTCGATTTTTCTTTTCCTTTGCTCTTTTTATTTAACTTTTTATTTATTCCTTTCTTTAATTTCCTTTTCCTTCATTTTCACCCAATTTTTTGCAGAATTTTCCCCAATTTCCCCCACTTTTACCCAATATTCCCCAATTTTCACCAATTAATCCCAATTAATCCAAATCTTCCACCATTTTTCGCCACTTTTACTCCATTTTCACCCAATTATGCCAAATTTTGTCCAATTTTCCCCAATTTTTACCCAATTATGCCAAATTTTTCCCATTTTCACCCAATTTTCACCCAATTTTCACCCAATTTTCTCCCAATTATGCCAAATTTTCCCCACTTTTACCCAATTTTCCTCCATTTTTCCCCAATTTGGCCCAATTTTTCCCACTTTTTCCCAATTTTTACCCCATTTTCACCCAATTATGCCAATTTTTCCCCTTTTTTACCCAATTTTCCCCAATTTTCACCCAATTATGCCAAATTTTCCCCACTTTTACCCCATTTTTTACCAATTTTCACCCAATATTCCAAATTTTTCCCCGATTTTCCTCCATTTTCCCCAATTTCACCCAGTTTTACTCAATTTTCCCCAATTTTCACCCAATTATGCCAAAATTTTCCCACTTTTACCCAATTTTTACCCAATTTTTACCCAATTATGCCAAATTTTCTCCACTTTTACCCAATTTTCACCCAATTTTTGCTCAATTTTCACCCAATTATTCCAAATTTTTCCCATTTTACCCCAATTTTCACCCAATTTTCACCCAATTATCCCAAATTTTCCCCACTTTTCACCCAATTTTCTTCCATTTTCCCCAATTTCCCCCAGTTTTACTCAATTTTTTCCAATTTTCACCCAATTATGCCAAATTTCCCCCCTTTTACCCAATTTTTCCATAATTTTCTTGAATTTTCCCCAATTTTCACCCAATTATGCCAAATTTCTCCCACATTTCCCCAATTTTTACCCAATTTTCCTCCGTTTTCCCCAATTTCTCCCAGTTTTACTCAATTTTCACCCAATTCCTCCAATTTGGCCCAATTTTCACCAAATTATGCCAATTTTCCCCACTTTTACCCAATTTTCACCCAATATTCTCAATTTTTCCCACCTTTACCCAATTTTTACCCAATTTTCCTCAATTTCCCCCACTTTCCCCCAGTTTTACTCAATTTTCCCCAATTTTCACCCAATTATGCCAAATTTTTCCCACTTTACCCCAATTTTCACCCAATTTTGCCAGATTTTTCCCACTTTTACCCAATTTTCCCCAATTTCCCTCAGTTTTACTCGATTTTCCCCAATTTTTACCCACTTTTTACCCAATTTTCACCCAATTATGCCAAATTTTCCCCACTTCTACCCAATTTTTACCCGATTTTCCTCCATTTTCCCCAATTTTCCCTAATTTGGCCCAATTTTCACCCAATTATGCCAAATTTTTCCCACTTTTACCCAATTTTTACCCAATTTTCTCAAATTTTCACCCAATTTCTCCCAGTTTTACTGAATTTTCCCAATTTTCACCCAAATATGTCAAATTTTTCCCACTTTTACCCAATTTTTACCCAATTTTCTCAAATTTTCACCCAATTTCTCCCAGTTTTACTGAATTTTCCCAATTTTCACCCAATTATGCCGAATTTTCCCCACTTTTACCCTATTTTTACCCAATTTTCTTCCATTTTCCCCAATTTCCCCCACTTTTACTCAATTTTTACCCAATTTTCACCAAATTATACCAAATTTTTCCCATTTTCACCCAATTTTTACCCAATTATGCCAAATTTTCCCCACTTTTACCCAATTTTTACCCGATTTTCCTCCATTTTCCCCAATTTCCGCCAGTTTTACTCAATTTTCCCAATTTTCACCCAATTATGCCAAAATTTTTCCACTTTTACCCAATTTCACCCAATTTTCACCCAATTATGCCAAACTTTCCCCACTTTTCCCCAATTTTCGCCCAATTTTCACCCAATTATTCCAAATTTCTCCTACTTTTCCCCAATTTTTACCCAATTTTCCTCAATTTCCACCAAATTTCCCCCAATTTTACCCAATTTTCACCAAATTATGCCAATTTTTCCCCTTTTTTACCCAATTTCACCCAATTTTCCCCCAATTATGCCAAATTTTTCCCACTTTTACCCAATTTTTACTCGATTTTCACCCAATTATGCCAAATATTTTCCACTTTTACCCAATTTTTCTCCAATTATGCCAAATTTTTCCCACTTTTACCCAATTTTTCCCCAATTATGCCAAAATTTTCCCAATTTCACCCAATTTTTACCCAATTTCACCCCATTTTCACAAAATTATGCCAAATTTTCCCCACTTTTACCCAAATTTTACCCAATTTTTCTCCAATTATGCCAAATTTTCCCACTTTTACCCAATTTTTACCCAATTTTCACCCAATTATGCCAAATTTTTCCCCACTTTTACCCAATTTTCACTCAATTATGCCAAATTTTCCCCACTTTTACCCAATTTTCTTCCATTTTCCCCAATTTCCCCCAGTTTTTCTCAATTTTCCCAAATTTTCACCAAATTATGCCAAATTTTCCCACTTTTACCCAATTTTCGCCCAATTTTCACACAATTATTCCAAATTTCTCCTACTTTTCCCCAATTTTTCCCCAATTTTCCTCTATTTTCCCCAATTTCCACCAAATTTCCCCCAATTATGCCAATTTTTCCCTTTTTACCCAATTTCACCCAATTTTCCCCCAATTATGCCAAATTTTTCCCACTTTTTCCCAATTTTTATCCAGTTTTCCTCCATTTTCCCCACTTTTACCCAATTTTCACCCAATTCTGCCAAATTTTCCCCACTTTCCCCCAATTTTCACCCAATTTTCCTCCATTTCCCCCAATTTCCCCCAATCAACCCAAATTTTCCCCAATTTTTTCCCAATTATGCCAATTTTTCCCCAATTTCCACCCAATTTCCACCCAATTTCCACCCAATTATGTTAAATTTTCCCCACTTCTACCCAATTTTTACCCAATTATGCCAAATTTTCCCCACTTTTACCCAATTTTCGCCCAATTTTCTTCCATTTTCCCCAATTTCCCCCAGTTTTACTCAATTTTTTCCAATTTTCACCCAATTATGCCAAATTTTCCCCACTTTTACCCAATTTTTACTCGATTTTCCTCCATTTTCCCCAATTCCCCCAGTTTTCCCCAATTTTCCCCAATTTGGCCCAATTTTCACCCAATTATGCCAAATTTTTCCCACTTTTACCCTATTTTCACCCAATTTCACCCAATTTTCACCCAATTATGCCAAATTTTTCCCACTTTTACCCTATTTTCACCCAATTTCACCCAATTTTCACCCAATTATGCCAAATTTTTCCCACTTTTATCCAATTTTCACCTGATTTTCCTCCATTTCCCCCAATTTCACCCAGTTTTACTCAATTTTCCCCAATTATGCCAAATTTTTCCCACTTTTACCCAATTTTTACCCGATTTTCACCCAATTATGCCAAATTTCTCCCACTTTTACCCAATTTTTACCCGATTTTCACCCAATTATGCCAAATTTCTCCCACTTTTACCCAATTTTTACCCGATTTTTGCTCAATTTTCACCCAATTATTCCAAATTTTTCCGACTTTTACCCAATTTTGACCCAAATTTCCTCCATTTTCCCCAATTTTCCCCCAATTATGCCGAATTTTTCACACTTTTCACCCAATTCTGCCAAATTTTTCCCACTTTTACCCAATTTTTACCCGATTTTATTCAATTTTCCCCAATTTCCCCCAATGTTTACCCAATTTTTACCCAATTATGCCAAATTTTTCCCACTTTTATCCAATTTTCACCCAATTTTCCTTCATTTCCCCCAATTTCCCCCACTTTTACTCAATTTTTACCCAATTTTCACCAAATTATGCCAATTTTTTCCCATTTTCACCCTATTTTTACCCAATTTTTACCCAATTATGCCAATTTTTTCCCACTTTTCCCCAATTTTCACCCAATTCTGCCAAATTTTCCCCACTTTTACCCAACTTTTACCCGGTTTTCCTCCATTTCCCCCAATTTCTCCCAGTTTTATTCAATTTTCCCCAATTTTTACCCAATTATGCCAAATTTTCCCCACCTTTACCCAATTTTTACCCAATTTTGCCAAATTTCCCCTACTTCTACCCAATTTTCACCCAATTATGCCAAATTTTCACCCAATTTTCACCCAAATATGCCAAATTTTTCCCACTTTTACCCAATTTTTACCCAATTTTCTCAAATTTTCACCCAATTTCTCCCAGTTTTACTGAATTTTCCCAATTTTCACCCAATTATGCCAAATTTTTCCTACTTTTACCCAATTTTCACCCAATTTTCACCCAATTTTCACCCAATTTTCACCCAATTTTCACCCAATTATACCGAATTTCCCCACTTTTACCCAATTTTTACTCAATTATGCCAAATTTTCCCACTTCTACCCAATTTTCACCCAATTTTCAGCGAATTCTGCCAAATTTTCCCCACTTTTTCCCAATTCTGCCAAATTTTCCCCACTTTTAACCAATTTTCACCCAATTTTCCTTCATTTTCCCCATTTTCCTCCATTCTTCCCCAATTTTCACCCAATTATGCCAATTTTTCCCCAGTTTTCCTCCATTTCCCCCAATTCCCCCCAGTTTTCCTCAATTCCCCCAATCAACCCAAATTTTCCCCATTTTTACCCAATTTTTCCCCAAATTTCCCCCATTTCCTCCCTATTTTCCCCCAATTTTTTACCATTTTCCCCAATTTTCCCCAATTTCCCCCAATTTTCACCCAATTATGCCAAACTTTCCCCACTTTTACCCAATTTTCACCCAATTTTCACCCAATTATTCCAAATTTCTCCTACTTTTACCCAATTTTTACCCAATTTTCCTCTATTTTCTCCAATTTCCACCAAATTTCCTCCAATTTTACCCAATTTTTACCAAATTATGCCAATTTTTCCCCTTTTTTACCCAATTTCACCCAATTTTCACCCAATTATGCCAAATTTTTCCCACTTTTACCCAAATTTCACCCAAATTTCACCCAATTATGCCAAATTTTTCCCACTTTTACCCAATTTTTATCCAATTTTCACCCAATTATGCCAAATATTCCTCAATTTTCACCCAATTTTCACCCAATTTTCACCCAATTATGCCAAATTTTCCCCAATTTTACCCAATTTTTTCCCAATTATGCCAAATTTTCCCCACTTTTACCCAATTTTTACCCAATTTTCACCCAGGTATGCCAAATTTTCCCCACTTTTATCCAATTTTCACCCAATATTCCCAATTTTCCCCACTTTTACCCAATTTTGACCCAATTTTGACCCAATTTTCCTCCATTTCCCCCAATTTCCCCCAGTTTTACCCAATTTTCCCCAATTTTCACCAAATTATGCCAAATTTTTCCCACTTTTACCCAGTTTTCCTCCATTTTCCCCAATTTTCCCCAATTTGGCCCAATTTTCACCAAATTATGCCAAAATTTTCCCACTTTTACCCGATTTTCATCCGATTTTCACCCAATTATTCCAAATTTCTCCCACTTTTAACCAATTTTTACCCAATTATTACCCAATTTTCTTCAATTTTCCCCAATTTCACCCAGTTTTACTCAATTTTCATGAATTTTCACCCAATTATGCCAAAATTTTCCCACTTTTACCCAAATTTCACCCAATTTTCACCCAATTATGCCAAATTTTTCCCACTTTTATCCAATTTTCACCTGATTTTCCTCCATTTCCCCCAATTTCCCCCACTTTTACTCAATTTTTACCCAATTTTCACCCAATTATGCCAAATTTTTCCCCACTTTTACCCAATTTTCACTCAATTATGCCAAATTTTCCCCACTTTTACCCAATTTTCTTCCATTTTCCCCAATTTCCCCCAGTTTTTCTCAATTATGCCAAATTTTCACCAAATTATGCCAAATTTTTCCCACTTTTACCCAATTTTTCCCTAATTTTCCCCCAATTATGCCAAATTTTCCCCACTTTTACCCAATTTTCTTCCATTTCCCCCAATTTCCCCCAGTTTTCCTCAATTTTTCCCACTTTTACCCAATTTTCACCCAATTCTGCCAAATTTTTCCTACTTTTACCCAATTTTTACCCAATTTTCACCCAATTTTCAACCAATTATACCGAATTTCCCCACTTTTACCCAATTTTTACTCAATTATGCCAAATTTTCCCACTTCTACCCAATTTTCACCCAATTTTCAGCGAATTCTGCCAAATTTTCCCCACTTTTTCCCAATTC
Source organism: Fringilla coelebs (assembly GCF_963513975.1). Classification (NCBI taxonomy): domain Eukaryota; kingdom Metazoa; phylum Chordata; class Aves; order Passeriformes; family Fringillidae; genus Fringilla; species Fringilla coelebs. Next base: position 25,102 of record NW_028167531.1, read on the forward strand.
TGCCAAATTTTCCCCACTTTTAACCAATTTTCACCCAATTTTCCTTCATTTCCCCCATTTTCCTCCATTCTTCCCCAATTTTCACCCAATTATGCCAATTTTTCCCCAGTTTTCCTCCATTTCCCCCAATTTCCCCCAGTTTTCCTCAATTCCCCCAATCAACCCAAATTTTCCCCATTTTCCCCCAATTTTCCCCCAAATTTCCCCCAATTCCTCCCAATTTTCCCCCATTTTTTCCCATTTTTCCCAATTTTTTACCAATCCCGCCGTTTTTCGCCCCAATTCCCAGCTGGGACTCGCAGCTGCCGACGTTCGCCTTCGCCGATCAGTTCCTGCAGATCTCCACCCGCCTCCCCTCCCCCTTCGTCTACGGCTTCGGCGAGAACGAGCACGGAACCTTCCGGCACGACCTCCACTGGCACACCTGGGGGATGTTCGCGCGCGACCAGCCGCCCGGCGTGAGCGCCGATAGCGGGGCGGTTTCGGGGGGAAAAAGGGGGAAATCGGGAAATTTGGGAGTTGGGAGGGGAGATGAGGCGGGAGAAACCAACACAAGTCAAGTCAAGTCAAGCCAACTCAACTCAACCCAACCCAACTCAAGTCAATCCAACTCAACTCAACTCAACCCAACCCAACCTAATTCAAGTCAAGTCAAGCCAACCCAACCCAATTCAACCCAAGACAAGCCAACCCATCCCAACTCAACTCAACTCAACCCAACCCAACCCAACTCAATCCATCCCAACCCAACTCAACTCAACCCAACCCAACCCACCCAACTCAACTCAGGACAATCCGACCCAACTCAACTCAACTCAAATCAAGCCAATCCAACCCAAATCAACCCAACTCAACTTAACTCAAGCCAACCCAACTCAACTCATCTCAAGCCAATCCAACCCAACCCAACTCAACCCAACCCATCCCAACTCAATCCAACCCAAGCCAATCCAACTCAACCCAACCCAACTCAAGCCAATCCAACCCAACCAAACCCAACTCAACTCAAGCCAATCCAACTCAACTCAAGCCAATCCAACCCATCCCAACCCAACCCAACTCAACTCAACCCAACCCAACTCAACTTAAGCCAATCCACAACTCAACCCATCCTAACCCAAGCCAACTCAACTCAACCCATCCCAACTCAATCCAACCCAACCCAAGTCAACTCAACCCAACCCAACCCAACTCAACCCATGCCAAGTCAATCTAACCCAACCCAACCCAACTCAACTCAAGCCAATCCAATCCATCCCAAATCAACTCAAGCCAAGCCAAGCCAACCCAACCCAACTCAACTCAACCCAACTCAACTCAACTCAGGCCAATTCAACCCAACCCAACTCAAATCAAGCCAACCCAACCCATTCCAACCCATTCCAACCCAACCCAACTCAACTCAGGACAATCCAACCCAACCGAACTCACATCAAGCCAATCCAACACAACCCAACCCAACTCAACTCAACCCAACTCAACCCAAGCCAACCCAACTCAACCCAACCCATCCCTACTCAATGCGTCTCAACCCAACTCAACTCAATCCAACCCAATCCATCCCAACTCAACTCAAGCCAATCCAACCCAACTCAACCCAACCCAAGAGAACTCAAGCCAATCCAACCCAACCCAACTCAACTCAACCCAACTCAACCCAACTCAAGTCAATCCAACCCAACCCAACCCAACTCAACCCAACTCAAGCCAATCCAACTCAACCCAACCCAACTCAAGCGAATCCAATCCATCCCAACTCAACTCAATCCAATCCAACCCAACCCAACTCAACCCAACTCAACTCAACTCAACTCAAGCCAATCCAACCCAACCCAACTCAAGCCAATCTAATCCAACCCAACCCATCCCAACCCAACTCAACCCATCCCAACCCAACCCAACCCAACTCAACTCAAGCCAATCCAACCCAACCCAACCCAACCCAACTCAACTCAAGTCAAGCCAATCCAACCCAACCCAACTCAACTCAACCCAATCCAACTCAACTCAACTCAGGCCAATCCAACCCAACCCAACTCAACTCAAGTCAATCCAACCCATTCCAACCCAACCCAACCCAACCCATTCCAACCCAACCGAACTCAAGTCAAGCCAATCCAACACAACCAAACCCAACCCAACCCATCCCTACTCAATGCGTCTCAACCCAACTCAACTCAATCCAACCCAATCCATCCCAAGTCAACTCAAGCCAATCCAACCCAACTCAACTCAACTCAAGCCAATCCAACCCAACCCAATCCAACCCAACTCAACTCAACTCAAGCCAACTCAACTCAACTCAACCCAACTCAACTCAAGCCAATCCGACCCAACCCAACCCAAGTCAACTCAAGCCAACCCAACCCAACCCATTCCAACCCAAGCCAACCCATCCCAACCCAACCCAAGTCAACTCAAGCCAATCCAACCCAACCCAACTCAAGCCAACCCAACCCAACCCATTCCAACCCAAGCCAACCCAATCCAACCCAAGTCAACTCAAGCCAACTCAACCCATTCCAACTCAACCCAACCCAACAGAACTCAACTCAACTCAACTCAATCCAACCCAATGCAATTCAATCCAACCCAATCCAATTCAACCCAACCCAATCCAACTCAACTCAACCCAACCCAACTCAACCCATTCCAACTCAACCCATCCCAACTCAACCCAACTCAACTCAACCCAACCTAACTCAACCCATCCCAACCCCCACTAAGCCAACTCAACTCAACCCAACCCAACCCAAGCCAACCCAACCAACGCAACTCAACCCATCCCACCCCAGTTAATCGAACCCAACCCAACCCAACTCAACCGAACCAACCCAACTCTACCCAACCCAATTCAACCCAACCCATCCCAACCCAACCCAACTCAACCCAATCCATCCCAACCCAACTCAACCCATCCTAACCCAACCCATCCCAACTCAACCCAACTCAACCCAACCCAACCCAACTCAACCCATCCCAACTCAACCCAACTCAACCCAACCCAATCCATCCCAACTCAACCCAACCCAACCCTAACCCTCAACCCATCCCAACTCAACCCATCCCTACACAACCCATCCCTACTCAACCCAACCCAACCCATCCCTACTCAACCCAACCCAACCCAACCCATCCCTACTCAACCCAACCCAACCCAACCCATCCCTACTCAACCCAACCCAACCCATCCCTACTCAACCCAACCCAACTCAACCCATCCCTACTCAACCCATCCCAACTCATCCCAACCCAAGCCAACTCAACCAAACCCAAACCAACCCAACTCAACCCATCCCAACCCAACCCAAATCAACTGAATCCATCCCAACTCAACCCAACCCAATCCAACTCAACCCAATCCAACCCATCCCAACCCAACTCAACTCAACCCATCCCTACTCAACCCAACCCAACTCAACCCAACCCAACTCAACTCAACTCAACCCAACACCCAACAGTTTTTTCACCAATAACCCACGGATGAACTCTCTAAGAATCGATAACCCATGGATCAATAACCCAAGGATCAATAACCCATGATCAATAACCCATGGATCAATAACCCATGGATCAATAACCCTTGGATCATAACCCGTGGATCAATAACCCACCGATAACCCATGATCAATAACCCATCGATCGATAACCCATGGGTGGTTAACGCCGCCTTTCCGCCTCTTGCAGTACAAGCTCAACTCGTACGGCTTCCAACCCTTCTACCTGGCGCTGGAAGAGGACGGCAGCGCGCACGGCGTGCTCCTGCTCAACAGCAACGCCATGGGTAAAGCCCCGCGCCCAGGCCGGGAAATTGGGGGAATTTTGGGGGAATTTGGGAAATTTGGGGGAATTTGGGCAATTTTGGGAAAAATTTGGGGAAATTTGGGGGAAATTTGGAAAAACTTGGGGAGCATTTGGGGAAAATGTTGGGGAAAATTTGGGGAAAATTTGGGCAAATTTTGGGGGATTTGGGAGAAATTAGGGGGAAATTTTGGGGGAAATTTGGGAGAAATTCGGGGGAAATTTGGGGAAAATTTGGGAAATAATTGGGGAAATTTGGGGAAAATTTGGGGGAAAATTGTGGGAAATAATTGGTGAAATTTCAAGGGAAATTCGAGGGAAATTTAGGCAAATTTTGGGGAAATTTGGGGGAAAATTTTGAGGGAAATTTTGGGGGAAATTTGGGACTTTTTGGGGGGGAAATTTGAGGGAAATTTGGGGGGAAAAGGGGGAAAAACTGGGGAAAATTTGGGGAAATTTGGGGAAATTTGGAGAAAAATTGGTGGAAATTTGGGGGAAATGTTGGGGAAAATTTTGGGGGAAATTTTTGGGAAAATTTGGGGGAAATTTGGGCGAAATTTGGAAAAATTTGGGGAGAATTTGGGGAAATTTAAGGGAAATTTGGAGGAAATTTGGGGGAAATTTTAGGGGACATTTGTGGGAAATTTGTAGGAAATTTGGGGGTTTTGGGGGGGGAAATTTGGGGAAAATTTGGGGAAAATTTGGGGGGAAAATGGGGAAAAACTGGGGAAAACTGGGGGGGAATTCGGGGAAATTTGGGGGAAATTCGAGGGAAAAATTGGGGGAAATTATGAGGAAAAAATTGGGGGAAATTTGGGGAAAATTTCTGGGAAATTTTGGGGACATTTGGGGGAAATTTGGGGGAAACTTGGGAAAATTTGGGGAGCATTTGGGGGAAATGTTGGGGGAAATTTGGGGAAAATTGGGGGAAAATTGGAAGACAATTTGGGGGGAAATTCGGGAGGAATTTGGGGGAAATTTGGGGAAAATTTTGGGGAACTTTGGGGAAAATTTTGGGGAAATTTTGGGGGAATTTGGGGAAAATTCAGGGGGAAATTGGGGGAAATTTGGAGGAAATGTGGGGGGGAAATTTGGGGGAAATTTGGGGGAAATTTGGGGGAAATTTTAGGGGACATTTGGGGGGGAAATTTGGGGGGAAAATGGGGAAAAACTGGGGAAAATTTGGGGGGAATTCGGGGAAATTTTGAGAACATTAGGGGAAAATTTGGGGGAAATTTGGGGGAAATGTTGGGGGAAATGTTGGAGAAAATTTGGGGAAAATTTGGGGAAAATTTTGGGGGAAATTTTGAGGAAAAAATTGGGGGAAATTTTGAGGAAAAAATTGGGGGAAATTTTGAGGAAAAAATTGGGGGAAATTTTGAGGAAAAAATTGGGGGAAATTTGGGGAAATTCGAGGGAAATTTGGGGAAATTTTGGGGACATTTGGGGAGAATTCGGGGGAACCTTGGGGGAAATTTTAGGGAAAATTAGGGGAAATTTGAGGAAAATTTGAGGAAATTTGGGGGAACTTTGGGGGGAATTTGGGGAAAATTTGGGCAAATTTTGGGGGAAATTCGGGGGAAATTTTGGGGGAAATTTGGGACTTTTGGGGGGGGAAATTTGAGGGAAATTTGGGGGGAAAAGGGGGAAAAACTGGGGAAAATTTGGGGGAAATTTGGGGAAATTTTGGGGACATTTGGGGGAATTTTGGGGAAATTTTGGTGGAAATTTGGGGGGAAATTCGGGAGGAATTTGGGGGAAATTTGGGGAAAAATTTGGGGAACTTTGGGGGAAAATTTGGGCAAAATCTGGGGGAAATTTGAAGAAATTTGGGGAGAATTTGGGGAAAATGTTGGGGG
>NW_028167530.1:2500-10000 GCF_963513975.1 Fringilla coelebs
AACCCTAACCCTAACCCTAACCCTAACCCTAACCCTAACCCTAACCCTAACCCTAACCCTAACCCTAACCCTAACCCTAACCCTAACCCTAACCCTAACCCTAACCCTAACCCTAACCCTAACCCTAACCCTAACCCTAACCCTAACCCTAACCCTAACCCTAACCCTAACCCTAACCCTAACCCTAACCCTAACCCTAACCCTAACCCTAACCCTAACCCTAACCCTAACCCTAACCCTAACCCTAACCCTAACCCTAACCCTAACCCTAACCCTAACCCTAACCCTAACCCTAACCCTAACCCTAACCCTAACCCTAACCCTAACCCTAACCCTAACCCTAACCCTAACCCTAACCCTAACCCTAACCCTAACCCTAACCCTAACCCTAACCCTAACCCTAACCCTAACCCTAACCCTAACCCTAACCCTAACCCTAACCCTAACCCTAACCCTAACCCTAACCCTAACCCTAACCCTAACCCTAACCCTAACCCTAACCCTAACCCTAACCCTAACCCTAACCCTAACCCTAACCCTAACCCTAACCCTAACCCTAACCCTAACCCTAACCCTAACCCTAACCCTAACCCTAACCCTAACCCTAACCCTAACCCTAACCCTAACCCTAACCCTAACCCTAACCCTAACCCTAACCCTAACCCTAACCCTAACCCTAACCCTAACCCTAACCCTAACCCTAACCCTAACCCTAACCCTAACCCTAACCCTAACCCTAACCCTAACCCTAACCCTAACCCTAACCCTAACCCTAACCCTAACCCTAACCCTAACCCTAACCCTAACCCTAACCCTAACCCTAACCCTAACCCTAACCCTAACCCTAACCCTAACCCTAACCCTAACCCTAACCCTAACCCTAACCCTAACCCTAACCCTAACCCTAACCCTAACCCTAACCCTAACCCTAACCCTAACCCTAACCCTAACCCTAACCCTAACCCTAACCCTAACCCTAACCCTAACCCTAACCCTAACCCTAACCCTAACCCTAACCCTAACCCTAACCCTAACCCTAACCCTAACCCTAACCCTAACCCTAACCCTAACCCTAACCCTAACCCTAACCCTAACCCTAACCCTAACCCTAACCCTAACCCTAACCCTAACCCTAACCCTAACCCTAACCCTAACCCTAACCCTAACCCTAACCCTAACCCTAACCCTAACCCTAACCCTAACCCTAACCCTAACCCTAACCCTAACCCTAACCCTAACCCTAACCCTAACCCTAACCCTAACCCTAACCCTAACCCTAACCCTAACCCTAACCCTAACCCTAACCCTAACCCTAACCCTAACCCTAACCCTAACCCTAACCCTAACCCTAACCCTAACCCTAACCCTAACCCTAACCCTAACCCTAACCCTAACCCTAACCCTAACCCTAACCCTAACCCTAACCCTAACCCTAACCCTAACCCTAACCCTAACCCTAACCCTAACCCTAACCCTAACCCTAACCCTAACCCTAACCCTAACCCTAACCCTAACCCTAACCCTAACCCTAACCCTAACCCTAACCCTAACCCTAACCCTAACCCTAACCCTAACCCTAACCCTAACCCTAACCCTAACCCTAACCCTAACCCTAACCCTAACCCTAACCCTAACCCTAACCCTAACCCTAACCCTAACCCTAACCCTAACCCTAACCCTAACCCTAACCCTAACCCTAACCCTAACCCTAACCCTAACCCTAACCCTAACCCTAACCCTAACCCTAACCCTAACCCTAACCCTAACCCTAACCCTAACCCTAACCCTAACCCTAACCCTAACCCTAACCCTAGGCCGGGCAGCAAATCAGCCTAGGGTTAGGGCAGGTGCCACAATTAAAGGCATCGCAGAGGCCATGTTGTGGCAGTTTTGCGATGCCCTTGGGATGCCTTTTGCAGCTGCAGTGTTCCTGGAGCTCTGGGCTTTTTAGTTTTCAGAACCCTAACCCTAACCCTAACCCTAACCCTAGGCCGGGCAGCAAATCAGCCTAGGGTTAAGGCAGGTGCCACAATTAAAGGCATCGCAGAGGCCATGTTGTGGCAGTTTTGCGATGCCCTTGGGATGCCTTTTGCAGCTGCAGTGTTCCTGGAGCTCTGGGCTTTTTAGTTTTCAGAACCCTAACCCTAACCCTAACCCTAACCCTAGGCCGGGCAGCAAATCAGCCTAGGGTTAGGGCAGGTGCCACAATTAAAGGCATCACAGAGGCCATGTTGTGGCAGTTTTGCGATGCCCTTGGGATGCCTTTTGCAGCTGCAGTGTTCCTGGAGCTCTGGGCTTTTTAGTTTTCAGAACCCTAACCCTAACCCTAACCCTAACCCTAGGCCGGGCAGCAAATCAGCCTAGGGTTAAGGCAGGTGCCACAATTAAAGGCATCGCAGAGGCCATGTTGTGGCAGTTTTGCGATGCCCTTGGGATGCCTTTTGCAGCTGCAGTGTTCCTGGAGCTCTGGGCTTTTTAGTTTTCAGAACCCTAACCCTAACCCTAACCCTAACCCTAGGCCGGGCAGCAAATCAGCCTAGGGTTAAGGCAGGTGCCACAATTAAAGGCATCGCAGAGGCCATGTTGTGGCAGTTTTGCGATGCCCTTGGGATGCCTTTTGCAGCTGCAGTGTTCCTGGAGCTCTGGGCTTTTTAGTTTTCAGAACCCTAACCCTAACCCTAACCCTAACCCTAGGCCGGGCAGCAAATCAGCCTAGGGTTAAGGCAGGTGCCACAATTAAAGGCATCGCAGAGGCCATGTTGTGGCAGTTTTGCGATGCCCTTGGGATGCCTTTTGCAGCTGCAGTGTTCCTGGAGCTCTGGGCTTTTTAGTTTTCAGAACCCTAACCCTAACCCTAACCCTAACCCTAACCCTAGGCCGGGCAGCAAATCAGCCTAGGGTTAAGGCAGGTGCCACAATTAAAGGCATCGCAGAGGCCATGTTGTGGCAGTTTTGCGATGCCCTTGGGATGCCTTTTGCAGCTGCAGTGTTCCTGGAGCTCTGGGCTTTTTAGTTTTCAGAACCCTAACCCTAACCCTAACCCTAACCCTAACCCTAACCCTAACCCTAGGCCAGGCAGCAAATCAGCCTAGGGTTAAGGCAGGTGCCACAATTAAAGGCATCGCAGAGGCCATGTTGTGGCAGTTTTGCGATGCCCTTGGGATGCCTTTTGCAGCTGCAGTGTTCCTGGAGCTCTGGGCTTTTTAGTTTTCAGAACCCTAACCCTAACCCTAGGCCGGGCAGCAAATCAGCCTAGGGTTAAGGCAGGTGCCACAATTAAAGGCATCGCAGAGGCCATGTTGTGGCAGTTTTGCGATGCCCTTGGGATGCCTTTTGCAGCTGCAGTGTTCCTGGAGCTCTGGGCTTTTTAGTTTTCAGAACCCTAACCCTAACCCTAACCCTAACCCTAACCCTAGGCCGGGCAGCAAATCAGCCTAGGGTTAAGGCAGGTGCCACAATTAAAGGCATCGCAGAGGCCATGTTGTGGCAGTTTTGCGATGCCCTTGGGATGCCTTTTGCAGCTGCAGTGTTCCTGGAGCTCTGGGCTTTTTAGTTTTCAGAACCCTAACCCTAACCCTAACCCTAACCCTAGGCCGGGCAGCAAATCAGCCTAGGGTTAAGGCAGGTGCCACAATTAAAGGCATCGCAGAGGCCATGTTGTGGCAGTTTTGCGATGCCCTTGGGATGCCTTTTGCAGCTGCAGTGTTCCTGGAGCTCTGGGCTTTTTAGTTTTCAGAACCCTAACCCTAACCCTAACCCTAACCCTAGGCCGGGCAGCAAATCAGCCTAGGGTTAGGGCAGGTGCCACAATTAAAGGCATCGCAGAGGCCATGTTGTGGCAGTTTTGCGATGCCCTTGGGATGCCTTTTGCAGCTGCAGTGTTCCTGGAGCTCTGGGCTTTTTAGTTTTCAGAACCCTAACCCTAACCCTAACCCTAGGCCGGGCAGCAAATCAGCCTAGGGTTAAGGCAGGTGCCACAATTAAAGGCATCGCAGAGGCCATGTTGTGGCAGTTTTGCGATGCCCTTGGGATGCCTTTTGCAGCTGCAGTGTTCCTGGAGCTCTGGGCTTTTTAGTTTTCAGAACCCTAACCCTAACCCTAGGCCGGGCAGCAAATCAGCCTAGGGTTAGGGCAGGTGCCACAATTAAAGGCATCGCAGAGGCCATGTTGTGGCAGTTTTGCGATGCCCTTGGGATGCCTTTTGCAGCTGCAGTGTTCCTGGAGCTCTGGGCTTTTTAGTTTTCAGAACCCTAACCCTAACCCGAACCCTAACCCTAACCCTAACCCTAGGCCGGGCAGCAAATCAGCCTAGGGTTAAGGCAGGTGCCACAATTAAAGGCATCGCAGAGGCCATGTTGTGGCAGTTTTGTGATGCCCTTGGGATGCCTTTTGCAGCTGCAGTGTTCCTGGAGCTCTGGGCTTTTTAGTTTTCAGAACCCTAACCCTAACCCTAACCCTAACCCTAACCCTAACCCTAACCCTAACCCTAACCCTAACCCTAGGCAGGGCAGCCAATCAGCCTAGGGTTAGGGCAGGTGCCAAGGAGGAAGCCCTCGAGGAGGCCAGGTTGTGGCAGTTTTGTGATGCCCCTGGGATGCCCTTTGCAGCTGCAGTGTGCCCGCAGCTCTGGGCCTTTTAGTTTAAGAACCCTAACCCTAACCCTAACCCTAGGCCGGGCAGCCAATCAGCCTAGGGTTAGGGCAGGTGCCAAGGAGGAAGCCCTCGAGGAGGCCAGGTTGTGGCAGTTTTGTGATGCCCCTGGGATGCCCTTTGCAGCTGCAGTGTGCCCGCAGCTCTGGGCCTTTTAGTTTAAGAACCCTAACCCTAACCCTAACCCTAGGCCGGGCAGACAATCAGACTAGGGTTAGGGCAGGTGCCAAGGAGGAAGCCCTCGAGGAGGCCAGGTTGTGGCAGTTTTGTGATGCCCCTGGGATGCCCTTTGCAGCTGCAGTGTGCCCGCAGCTCTGGGCCTTTTAGTTTGCGGAACCCTAACCCTAACCCTAACCCTAACCCTAGGCAGGGCAGCCAATCATCCTAGGGTTAGGGCAGCTGCCAAGGAGGAAGCCCTCGAGGAGGCCAGGTTGTGGCAGTTTTGTGATGCCCCTGGGATGCCCTTTGCAGCTGCAGTGTGCCCGCAGCTCTGGGCCTTTTAGTTTAAGAACCCTAACCCTAACCCTAACCCTAACCCTAGGCAGGGCAGCCAATCAGCCTAGGGTTAGGGCAGGTGCCAAGGAGGAAGCCCTCGAGGAGGCCAGGTTGTGGCAGTTTTGTGATGCCCCTGGGATGCCCTTTGCAGCTGCAGTGTGCCCGCAGCTCTGGGCCTTTTAGTTTAAGAACCCTAACCCTAACCCTAACCCTAGGCAGGGCAGCCAATCAGCCTAGGGTTAGGGCAGGTGCCAAGGAGGAAGCCCTCGAGGAGGCCAGGTTGTGGCAGTTTTGTGATGCCCCTGGGATGCCCTTTGCAGCTGCAGTGTGCCCGCAGCTCTGGGCCTTTTAGTTTAAGAACCCTAACCCTAACCCTAACCCTAGGCCGGGCAGCCAATCAGCCTAGGGTTAGGGCAGGTGCCAAGGAGGAAGCCCTCGAGGAGGCCAGGTTGTGGCAGTTTTGTGATGCCCCTGGGATGCCCTTTGCAGCTGCAGTGTGCCCGCAGCTCTGGGCCTTTTAGTTTAAGAACCCTAACCCTAACCCTAACCCTAGGCCGGGCAGACAATCAGACTAGGGTTAGGGCAGGTGCCAAGGAGGAAGCCCTCGAGGAGGCCAGGTTGTGGCAGTTTTGTGATGCCCCTGGGATGCCCTTTGCAGCTGCAGTGTGCCCGCAGCTCTGGGCCTTTTAGTTTGCGGAACCCTGACCCTAACCCTAACCCTAACCCTAGGCAGGGCAGCCAATCAGCCTAGGGTTAGGGCAGGTGCCAAGGAGGAAGCCCTCGAGGAGGCCAGGTTGTGGCAGTTTTGTGATGCCCCTGGGATGCCCTTTGCAGCTGCAGTGTGCCCGCAGCTCTGGGCCTTTTAGTTTAAGAACCCTAACCCTAACCCTAACCCTAACCCTAACCCTAGGCAGGGCAGCCAATCAGCCTAGGGTTAGGGCAGGTGCCAAGGAGGAAGCCCTCGAGGAGGCCAGGTTGTGGCAGTTTTGTGATGCCCCTGGGATGCCCTTTGCAGCTGCAGTGTGCCCGCAGCTCTGGGCCTTTTAGTTTAAGAACCCTAACCCTAACCCTAACCCTAGGCAGGGCAGCCAATCAGCCTAGGGTTAGGGCAGGTGCCAAGGAGGAAGCCCTCGAGGAGGCCAGGTTGTGGCAGTTTTGTGATGCCCCTGGGATGCCCTTTGCAGCTGCAGTGTGCCCGCAGCTCTGGGCCTTTTAGTTTAAGAACCCTAACCCTAACCCTAGGCCGGGCAGACAATCAGCCTAGGGTTAGGGCAGGTGCCAAGGAGGAAGCCCTCGAGGAGGCCAGGTTGTGGCAGTTTTGTGATGCCCCTGGGATGCCCTTTGCAGCTGCAGTGTGCCCGCAGCTCTGGGCCTTTTAGTTTAAGAACCCTAACCCTAACCCTAACCCTAGGCAGGGCAGCCAATCAGCCTAGGGTTAGGGCAGGTGCCAAGGAGGAAGCCCTCGAGGAGGCCAGGTTGTGGCAGTTTTGTGATGCCCCTGGGATGCCCTTTGCAGCTGCAGTGTGCCCGCAGCTCTGGGCCTTTTAGTTTGCAGAACCCTAACCCTAACCCTAACCCTAACCCTAGGCAGGGCAGCCAATCAGCCTAGGGTTAGGGCAGGTGCCAAGGAGGAAGCCCTCGAGGAGGCCAGGTTGTGGCAGTTTTGTGATGCCCCTGGGATGCCCTTTGCAGCTGCAGTGTGCCCGCAGCTCTGGGCCTTTTAGTTTAAGAACCCTAACCCTAACCCTAACCCTAACCCTAGGCACGGCAGCCAATCAGCCTAGGGTTAGGGCAGGTGCCAAGGAGGAAGCCCTCGAGGAGGCCAGGTTGTGGCAGTTTTGTGATGCCCCTGGGATGCCCTTTGCAGCTGCAGTGTGCCCGCAGCTCTGGGCCTTTTAGTTTAAGAACCCTAACCCTAAACCTAACCCTAACCCTAGGCCGGGCAGCCAATCAGCCTAGGGTTAGGGCAGGTGCCAAGGAGGAAGCCCTCGAGGAGGCCAGGTTGTGGCAGTTTTGTGATGCCCCTGGGATGCCCTTTGCAGCTGCAGTGTGCCCGCAGCTCTGGGCCTTTTAGTTTAAGAACCCTAACCCTAACCTTAACCCTAGGCCGGGCAGACAATCAGACTAGGGTTAGGGCAGGTGCCAAGGAGGAAGGCCTCGAGGAGGCCAGGTTGTGGCAGTTTTGTGATGCCCCTGGGATGCCCTTTGCAGCTGCAGTGTGCCCGCAGCTCTGGGCCTTTTAGTTTGCGGAACCCTGACCCTAACCCTAACCCTAACCCTAGGCAGGGCAGCCAATCAGCCTAGGGTTAGGGCAGGTGCCAAGGAGGAAGCCCTCGAGGAGGCCAGGTTGTGGCA
>NW_028167530.1:67500-72500 GCF_963513975.1 Fringilla coelebs
TGGGCCTTTTAGTTTAAGAACCCTAACCCTAACCATAACCCTAACCCTAGGCAGGGCAGCCAATCAGCCTAGGGTTAGGGCAGGTGCCAAGGAGGAAGCCCTCGAGGAGGCCAGGTTGTGGCAGTTTTGTGATGCCCCTGGGATGCCCTTTGCAGCTGCAGTGTGCCCGCAGCTCTGGGCCTTTTAGTTTAAGAACCCTAACCCTAACCCTAACCCTAACCCTAGGCAGGGCAGCCAATCAGCCTAGGGTTAGGGCAGGTGCCAAGGAGGAAGCCCTCGAGGAGGCCAGGTTGTGGCAGTTTTGTGATGCCCCTGGGATGCCCTTTGCAGCTGCAGTGTGCCCGCAGCTCTGGGACTTTTAGTTTAAGAACCCTAACCCTAACCCTAACCCTAACCCTAGGCCGGGCAGCCAATCAGCCTAGGGTTAGGGCAGGTGCCAAGGAGGAAGCCCTCGAGGAGGCCAGGTTGTGGCAGTTTTGTGATGCCCCTGGGATGCCCTTTGCAGCTGCAGTGTGCCCGCAGCTCTGGGCCTTTTAGTTTAAGAACCCTAACCCTAACCATAACCCTAACCCTAACCCTAGGCAGGGCAGCCAATCAGCCTAGGCTTAGGGCAGGTGCCAAGGAGGAATCCCTCGAGGAGGCCAGGTTGTGGCAGTTTTGTGATGCCCCTGGGATGCCCTTTGCAGCTGCAGTGTGCCCGCAGCTCTGGGCCTTTTAGTTTAAGAACCCTAACCCTAACCCTAACCCTAACCCTAGGCCGGGCAGCCAATCAGCCTAGGGTTAGGGCAGGTGCCAAGGATGAAGCCCTCGAGGAGGCCAGGTTGTGGCAGTTTTGTGATGCCCCTGGGATGCCCTTTGCAGCTGCAGTGTGCCCGCAGCTCTGGGCCTTTTAGTTTGCAGAACCCTAACCCTAACCCTAACCCTAGGCCGGGCAGCCAATCAGCCTAGGGTTAGGGCAGGTGCCAAGGAGGAAGCCCTCGAGGAGGCCAGGTTGTGGCAGTTTTGTGATGCCCCTGGGATGCCCTTTGCAGCTGCAGTGTGCCCGCAGCTCTGGGCCTTTTAGTTTAAGAACCCTAACCCTAACCCTAACCCTAACCCTAGGCCGGGCAGCCAATCAGCCTAGGGTTAGGGCAGGTGCCAAGGAGGAAGCCCTCGAGGAGGCCAGGTTGTGGCAGTTTTGTGATGCCCCTGGGATGCCCTTTGCAGCTGCAGTGTGCCCGCAGCTCTGGGCCTTTTAGTTTAAGAACCCTAACCCTAACCCTAACCCTAACCCTAGGCAGGGCAGCCAATCAGCCTAGGGTTAGGGCAGGTGCCAAGGAGGAAGCCCTCGAGGAGGCCAGGTTGTGGCAGTTTTGTGATGCCCCTGGGATGCCCTTTGCAGCTGCAGTGTGCCCGCAGCTCTGGGACTTTTAGTTTAAGAACCCTAACCCTAACCCTAACCCTAACCCTAGGCCGGGCAGCCAATCAGCCTAGGGTTAGGGCAGGTGCCAAGGAGGAAGCCCTCGAGGAGGCCAGGTTGTGGCAGTTTTGTGATGCCCCTGGGATGCCCTTGGCAGCTGCAGTGTGCCCGCAGCTCTGGGCCTTTTAGTTTAAGAACCCTAACCCTAACCCTAACCCTAACCCTAGGCAGGGCAGCCAATCAGCCTAGGGTTAGGGCAGGTGCCAAGGAGGAAGCCCTCGAGGAGGCCAGGTTGTGGCAGTTTTGTGATGCCCCTGGGATGCCCTTTGCAGCTGCAGTGTGCCCGCAGCTCTGGGCCTTTTAGTTTGCAGAACCCTAACCCTAACCCTAACCCTAGGCCGGGCAGCCAATCAGCCTAGGGTTAGGGCAGGTGCCAAGGAGGAAGCCCTCGAGGAGGCCAGGTTGTGGCAGTTTTGTGATGCCCCTGGGATGCCCTTTGCAGCTGCAGTGTGCCCGCAGCTCTGGGCCTTTTAGTTTAAGAACCCTAACCCTAACCCTAACCCTAACCCTAACCCTAGGCAGGGCAGCCAATCAGCCTAGGGTTAGGGCAGGTGCCAAGGAGGAAGCCCTCGAGGAGGCCAGGTTGTGGCAGTTTTGTGATGCCCCTGGGATGCCCTTGGCAGCTGCAGTGTGCCCGCAGCTCTGGGCCTTTTAGTTTAAGAACCCTAACCCTAAACCTAACCCTAACCCTAGGCCGGGCAGCCAATCAGCCTAGGGTTAGGGCAGGTGCCAAGGAGGAAGCCCTCGAGGAGGCCAGGTTGTGGCAGTTTTGTGATGCCCCTGGGATGCCCTTTGCAGCTGCAGTGTGCCCGCAGCTCTGGGCCTTTTAGTTTAAGAACCCTAACCCTAACCCTAACCCTAACCCTAGGCCGGGCAGCCAATCAGCCTAGGGTTAGGGCAGGTGCCAAGGAGGAAGCCCTCGAGGAGGCCAGGTTGTGGCAGTTTTGTGATGCCCCTGGGATGCCCTTTGCAGCTGCAGTGTGCCCGCAGCTCTGGGCCTTTTAGTTTAAGAACCCTAACCCTAACCCTAACCCTAACCCTAACCCTAGGCAGGGCAGCCAATCAGCCTAGGGTTAGGGCAGGTGCCAAGGAGGAAGCCCTCGAGGAGGCCAGGTTGTGGCAGTTTTGTGATGCCCCTGGGATGCCCTTTGCAGCTGCAGTGTGCCCGCAGCTCTGGGCCTTTTAGTTTAAGAACCCTAACCCTAACCCTAACCCTAACCCTAGGCCGGGCAGCCAATCAGCCTAGGGTTAGGGCAGGTGCCAAGGAGGAAGCCCTCGAGGAGGCCAGGTTGTGGCAGTTTTGTGATGCCCCTGGGATGCCCTTTGCAGCTGCAGTGTGCCCGCAGCTCTGGGCCTTTTAGTTTAAGAACCCTAACCCTAACCCCTAGGCAGGGCAGCCAATCAGCCTAGGGTTAGGGCAGGTGCCAAGGAGGAAGCCCTCGAGGAGGCCAGGTTGTGGCAGTTTTTGTGATGCCCCTGGGATGCCCTTTGCAGCTGCAGTGTGCCCGCAGCTCTGGGCCTTTTAGTTTAAGAACCCTAACCCTAACCCTAACCCTAACCCTAACCCTAACCCTAGGCAGGGCAGCCAATCAGCCTAGGGTTAGGGCGTGCCAAGGAGGAAGCCCTCGAGGAGGCCAGGTTGTGGCAGTTTTGTGATGCCCCTGGGATGCCCTTTGCAGCTGCAGTGTGCCCGCAGCTCTGGGCCTTTTAGTTTAAGAACCCTAACCCTAACCCTAACCCTAACCCGAACCCTAGGCAGGGCAGCCAATCAGCCTAGGGTTAGGGCAGGTGCCAAGGAGGAAGCCCTCGAGGAGGCCAGGTTGTGGCAGTTTTGTGATGCCCCTGGGATGCCCTTTGCAGCTGCAGTGTACCCGCAGCTCTGGGCCTTTTAGTTTAAGAACCCTAACCCTAACCCTAACCCTAACCCTAGGCAGGGCAGCCAATCAGCCTAGGGTTAGGGCAGGTGCCAAGGAGGAAGCCCTCGAGGAGGCCAGGTTGTGGCAGTTTTGTGATGCCCCTGGGATGCCCTTTGCAGCTGCAGTGTGCCCGCAGCTCTGGGCCTTTTAGTTTAAGAACCCTAACCCTAACCCTAACCCTAACCCTAACCCTAGGCAGGGCAGCCAATCAGCCTAGGGTTAGGGCAGGTGCCAAGGAGGAAGCCCTCGAGGAGGCCAGGTTGTGGCAGTTTTGTGATGCCCCTGGGATGCCCTTTGCAGCTGCAGTGTGCCCGCAGCTCTGGGCCTTTTAGTTTAAGAACCCTAACCCTAACCCTAACCCTAGGCAGGGCAGCCAATCAGCCTAGGGTTAGGGCAGGTGCCAAGGAGGAAGCCCTCGAGGAGGCCAGGTTGTGGCAGTTTTGTGATGCCCCTGGGATGCCCTTTGCAGCTGCAGTGTGCCCACAGCTCTGGGCCTTTTAGTTTAAGAACCCTAACCCTAACCCTAACCCTAACCCTAGGCCGGGCAGCCAATCAGCCTAGGGTTAGGGCAGGTGCCAAGGAGGAAGCCCTCGAGGAGGCCAGGTTGTGGCAGTTTTGTGATGCCCCTGGGATGCCCTTTGCAGCTGCAGTGTGCCCGCAGCTCTGGGCCTTTTAGTTTAAGAACCCTAACCCTAACCCTAACCCTAACCCTAGGCCGGGCAGCCAATCAGCCTAGGGTTAGGGCAGGTGCCAAGGAGGAAGCCCTCGAGGAGGCCAGGTTGTGGCAGTTTTGTGATGCCCCTGGGATGCCCTTTGCAGCTGCAGTGTGCCCGCAGCTCTGGGCCTTTTAGTTTAAGAACCCTAACCCTAACCCTAACCCTAACCCTAGGCAGGGCAGCCAATCAGCCTAGGGTTAGGGCAGGTGCCAAGGAGGAAGCCCTCGAGGAGGCCAGGTTGTGGCAGTTTTGTGATGCCCCTGGGATGCCCTTTGCAGCTGCAGTGTGCCCGCAGCTCTGGGCCTTTTAGTTTAAGAACCCTAACCCTAACCCTAACCCTAGGCAGGGCAGCCAATCAGCCTAGGGTTAGGGCAGGTGCCAAGGAGGAAGCCCTCGAGGAGGCCAGGTTGTGGCAGTTTTGTGATGCCCCTGGGATGCCCTTTGCAGCTGCAGTGTGCCCGCAGCTCTGGGCCTTTTAGTTTAAGAACCCTAACCCTAACCCTAACCCTAACCCTAACCCTAACCCTAACCCTAGGCAGGGCAGCCAATCAGCCTAGGTTTAGGGCAGGTGCCAAGGAGGAAGCCCTCGAGGAGGCCAGGTTGTGGCAGTTTTGTGATGCCCCTGGGATGCCCTTTGCAGCTGCAGTGTGCCCGCAGCTCTGGGCCTTTTAGTTTAAGAACCCTAACCCTAACCCTAACCCTAACCCTAACCCTAGGCCGGGCAGCCAATCAGCCTAGGGTTAGGGCAGGTGCCAAGGAGGAAGCCCTCGAGGAGGCCAGGTTATGGCAGTTTTGTGATGCCCCTGGGATGCCCTTTGCAGCTGCAGTGTGCCCGCAGCTCTGGGCCTTTTAGTTTAAGAACCCTAACCCTAACCATAACCCTAACCCTAGGCAGGGCAGCCAATCAGC
>NW_028167530.1:77500-104500 GCF_963513975.1 Fringilla coelebs
CAGTTTTGTGATGCCCCTGGGATGCCCTTTGCAGCTGCAGTGTGCCCGCAGCTCTGGGCCTTTTAGTTTAAGAACCCTAACCCTAACCCTAACCCTAACCCTATGCCGGGCAGCCAATCAGCCTAGGGTTAGGGCAGGTGCCAAGGAGGAAGCCCTCGAGGAGGCCAGGTTGTGGCAGTTTTGTGATGCCCCTGGGATGCCCTTTGCAGCTGCAGTGTGCCCGCAGCTCTGGGCCTTTTAGTTTAAGAACCCTAACCCTAACCCTAGGCAGGGCAGCCAATCAGCCTAGGGTTAGGGCAGGTGCCAAGGAGGAAGCCCTCGAGGAGGCCAGGTTGTGGCAGTTTTGTGATGCCCCTGGGATGCCCTTTGCAGCTGCAGTGTGCCCGCAGCTCTGGGCCTTTTAGTTTAAGAACCCTAACCCTAACCCTAACCCTAACCCTAACCCTAACCCTAGGCAGGGCAGCCAATCAGCCTAGGGTTAGGGCAGGTGCCAAGGAGGAAGCCCTCGAGGAGGCCAGGTTGTGGCAGTTTTGTGATGCCCCTGGGATGCCCTTTGCAGCTGCAGTGTGCCCGCAGCTCTGGGCCTTTTAGTTTAAGAACCCTAACCCTAACCCTAACCCTAACCCGAACCCTAGGCAGGGCAGCCAATCAGCCTAGGGTTAGGGCAGGTGCCAAGGAGGAAGCCCTCGAGGAGGCCAGGTTGTGGCAGTTTTGTGATGCCCCTGGGATGCCCTTTGCAGCTGCAGTGTACCCGCAGCTCTGGGCCTTTTAGTTTAAGAACCCTAACCCTAACCCTAACCCTAACCCTAGGCAGGGCAGCCAATCAGCCTAGGGTTAGGGCAGGTGCCAAGGAGGAAGCCCTCGAGGAGGCCAGGTTGTGGCAGTTTTGTGATGCCCCTGGGATGCCCTTTGCAGCTGCAGTGTGCCCGCAGCTCTGGGCCTTTTAGTTTAAGAACCCTAACCCTAACCCTAACCCTAACCCTAACCCTAGGCAGGGCAGCCAATCAGCCTAGGGTTAGGGCAGGTGCCAAGGAGGAAGCCCTCGAGGAGGCCAGGTTGTGGCAGTTTTGTGATGCCCCTGGGATGCCCTTTGCAGCTGCAGTGTGCCCGCAGCTCTGGGCCTTTTAGTTTAAGAACCCTAACCCTAACCCTAACCCTAGGCAGGGCAGCCAATCAGCCTAGGGTTAGGGCAGGTGCCAAGGAGGAAGCCCTCGAGGAGGCCAGGTTGTGGCAGTTTTGTGATGCCCCTGGGATGCCCTTTGCAGCTGCAGTGTGCCCGCAGCTCTGGGCCTTTTAGTTTAAGAACCCTAACCCTAACCCTAACCCTAACCCTAGGCCGGGCAGCCAATCAGCCTAGGGTTAGGGCAGGTGCCAAGGAGGAAGCCCTCGAGGAGGCCAGGTTGTGGCAGTTTTGTGATGCCCCTGGGATGCCCTTTGCAGCTGCAGTGTGCCCGCAGCTCTGGGCCTTTTAGTTTAAGAACCCTAACCCTAACCCTAACCCTAACCCTAGGCCGGGCAGCCAATCAGCCTAGGGTTAGGGCAGGTGCCAAGGAGGAAGCCCTCGAGGAGGCCAGGTTGTGGCAGTTTTGTGATGCCCCTGGGATGCCCTTTGCAGCTGCAGTGTGCCCGCAGCTCTGGGCCTTTTAGTTTAAGAACCCTAACCCTAACCCTAACCCTAACCCTAGGCAGGGCAGCCAATCAGCCTAGGGTTAGGGCAGGTGCCAAGGAGGAAGCCCTCGAGGAGGCCAGGTTGTGGCAGTTTTGTGATGCCCCTGGGATGCCCTTTGCAGCTGCAGTGTGCCCGCAGCTCTGGGCCTTTTAGTTTAAGAACCCTAACCCTAACCCTAACCCTAGGCAGGGCAGCCAATCAGCCTAGGGTTAGGGCAGGTGCCAAGGAGGAAGCCCTCGAGGAGGCCAGGTTGTGGCAGTTTTGTGATGCCCCTGGGATGCCCTTTGCAGCTGCAGTGTGCCCGCAGCTCTGGGCCTTTTAGTTTAAGAACCCTAACCCTAACCCTAACCCTAACCCTAACCCTAACCCTAACCCTAACCCTAGGCAGGGCAGCCAATCAGCCTAGGTTTAGGGCAGGTGCCAAGGAGGAAGCCCTCGAGGAGGCCAGGTTGTGGCAGTTTTGTGATGCCCCTGGGATGCCCTTTGCAGCTGCAGTGTGCCCGCAGCTCTGGGCCTTTTAGTTTAAGAACCCTAACCCTAACCCTAACCCTAACCCTAACCCTAGGCCGGGCAGCCAATCAGCCTAGGGTTAGGGCAGGTGCCAAGGAGGAAGCCCTCGAGGAGGCCAGGTTATGGCAGTTTTGTGATGCCCCTGGGATGCCCTTTGCAGCTGCAGTGTGCCCGCAGCTCTGGGCCTTTTAGTTTAAGAACCCTAACCCTAACCATAACCCTAACCCTAGGCAGGGCAGCCAATCAGCCTAGGGTTAGGGCAGGTGCCAAGGAGGAAGCCCTCGAGGAGGCCAGGTTGTGGCAGTTTTGTGATGCCCCTGGGATGCCCTTTGCAGCTGCAGTGTGCCCGCAGCTCTGGGCCTTTTAGTTTAAGAACCCTAACCCTAACCCTAACCCTAACCCTAGGCAGGGCAGCCAATCAGCCTAGGGTTAGGGCAGGTGCCAAGGAGGAAGCCCTCGAGGAGGCCAGGTTGTGGCAGTTTTGTGATGCCCCTGGGATGCCCTTTGCAGCTGCAGTGTGCCCGCAGCTCTGGGACTTTTAGTTTAAGAACCCTAACCCTAACCCTAACCCTAACCCTAGGCCGGGCAGCCAATCAGCCTAGGGTTAGGGCAGGTGCCAAGGAGGAAGCCCTCGAGGAGGCCAGGTTGTGGCAGTTTTGTGATGCCCCTGGGATGCCCTTTGCAGCTGCAGTGTGCCCGCAGCTCTGGGCCTTTTAGTTTAAGAACCCTAACCCTAACCATAACCCTAACCCTAACCCTAGGCAGGGCAGCCAATCAGCCTAGGCTTAGGGCAGGTGCCAAGGAGGAATCCCTCGAGGAGGCCAGGTTGTGGCAGTTTTGTGATGCCCCTGGGATGCCCTTTGCAGCTGCAGTGTGCCCGCAGCTCTGGGCCTTTTAGTTTAAGAACCCTAACCCTAACCCTAACCCTAGGCCGGGCAGCCAATCAGCCTAGGGTTAGGGCAGGTGCCAAGGATGAAGCCCTCGAGGAGGCCAGGTTGTGGCAGTTTTGTGATGCCCCTGGGATGCCCTTTGCAGCTGCAGTGTGCCCGCAGCTCTGGGCCTTTTAGTTTAAGAACCCTAACCCTAACCCTAACCCTAGGCCGGGCAGCCAATCAGCCTAGGGTTAGGGCAGGTGCCAAGGAGGAAGCCCTCGAGGAGGCCAGGTTGTGGCAGTTTTGTGATGCCCCTGGGATGCCCTTTGCAGCTGCAGTGTGCCCGCAGCTCTGGGCCTTTTAGTTTAAGAACCCTAACCCTAACCCTAACCCTAACCCTAGGCCGGGCAGCCAATCAGCCTAGGGTTAGGGCAGGTGCCAAGGAGGAAGCCCTCGAGGAGGCCAGGTTGTGGCAGTTTTGTGATGCCCCTGGGATGCCCTTTGCAGCTGCAGTGTGCCCGCAGCTCTGGGCCTTTTAGTTTAAGAACCCTAACCCTAACCCTAACCCTAACCCTAGGCAGGGCAGCCAATCAGCCTAGGGTTAGGGCAGGTGCCAAGGAGGAAGCCCTCGAGGAGGCCAGGTTGTGGCAGTTTTGTGATGCCCCTGGGATGCCCTTTGCAGCTGCAGTGTGCCCGCAGCTCTGGGACTTTTAGTTTAAGAACCCTAACCCTAACCCTAACCCTAACCCTAGGCCGGGCAGCCAATCAGCCTAGGGTTAGGGCAGGTGCCAAGGAGGAAGCCCTCGAGGAGGCCAGGTTGTGGCAGTTTTGTGATGCCCCTGGGATGCCCTTTGCAGCTGCAGTGTGCCCGCAGCTCTGGGCCTTTTAGTTTAAGAACCCTAACCCTAACCATAACCCTAACCCTAACCCTAGGCAGGGCAGCCAATCAGCCTAGGCTTAGGGCAGGTGCCAAGGAGGAAGCCCTCGAGGAGGCCAGGTTGTGGCAGTTTTGTGATGCCCCTGGGATGCCCTTTGCAGCTGCAGTGTGCCCGCAGCTCTGGGCCTTTTAGTTTAAGAACCCTAACCCTAACCCTAACCCTAACCCTAGGCCGGGCAGCCAATCAGCCTAGGGTTAGGGCAGGTGCCAAGGATGAAGCCCTCGAGGAGGCCAGGTTGTGGCAGTTTTGTGATGCCCCTGGGATGCCCTTTGCAGCTGCAGTGTGCCCGCAGCTCTGGGCCTTTTAGTTTGCAGAACCCTAACCCTAACCCTAACCCTAGGCCGGGCAGCCAATCAGCCTAGGGTTAGGGCAGGTGCCAAGGAGGAAGCCCTCGAGGAGGCCAGGTTGTGGCAGTTTTGTGATGCCCCTGGGATGCCCTTTGCAGCTGCAGTGTGCCCGCAGCTCTGGGCCTTTTAGTTTAAGAACCCTAACCCTAACCCTAACCCTAACCCTAGGCCGGGCAGCCAATCAGCCTAGGGTTAGGGCAGGTGCCAAGGAGGAAGCCCTCGAGGAGGCCAGGTTGTGGCAGTTTTGTGATGCCCCTGGGATGCCCTTTGCAGCTGCAGTGTGCCCGCAGCTCTGGGCCTTTTAGTTTGCAGAACCCTAACCCTAACCCTAACCCTAACCCTAGGCAGGGCAGCCAATCAGCCTAGGGTTAGGGCAGGTGCCAAGGAGGAAGCCCTCGAGGAGGCCAGGTTGTGGCAGTTTTGTGATGCCCCTGGGATGCCCTTGGCAGCTGCAGTGTGCCCGCAGCTCTGGGCCTTTTAGTTTGCAGAACCCTAACCCTAACCCTAACCCTAGGCCGGGCAGCCAATCAGCCTAGGGTTAGGGCAGGTGCCAAGGAGGAAGCCCTCGAGGAGGCCAGGTTGTGGCAGTTTTGTGATGCCCCTGGGATGCCCTTTGCAGCTGCAGTGTACCCGCAGCTCTGGGCCTTTTAGTTTAAGAACCCTAACCCTAACCCTAACCCTAACCCTAGGCAGGGCAGCCAATCAGCCTAGGGTTAGGGCAGGTGCCAAGGAGGAAGCCCTCGAGGAGGCCAGGTTGTGGCAGTTTTGTGATGCCCCTGGGATGCCCTTTGCAGCTGCAGTGTGCCCGCAGCTCTGGGCCTTTTAGTTTAAGAACCCTAACCCTAACCCTAACCCTAACCCTAACCCTAGGCAGGGCAGCCAATCAGCCTAGGGTTAGGGCAGGTGCCAAGGAGGAAGCCCTCGAGGAGGCCAGGTTGTGGCAGTTTTGTGATGCCCCTGGGATGCCCTTTGCAGCTGCAGTGTGCCCGCAGCTCTGGGCCTTTTAGTTTAAGAACCCTAACCCTAACCCTAACCCTAGGCAGGGCAGCCAATCAGCCTAGGGTTAGGGCAGGTGCCAAGGAGGAAGCCCTCGAGGAGGCCAGGTTGTGGCAGTTTTGTGATGCCCCTGGGATGCCCTTTGCAGCTGCAGTGTGCCCGCAGCTCTGGGCCTTTTAGTTTAAGAACCCTAACCCTAACCCTAACCCTAACCCTAGGCCGGGCAGCCAATCAGCCTAGGGTTAGGGCAGGTGCCAAGGAGGAAGCCCTCGAGGAGGCCAGGTTGTGGCAGTTTTGTGATGCCCCTGGGATGCCCTTTGCAGCTGCAGTGTGCCCGCAGCTCTGGGCCTTTTAGTTTAAGAACCCTAACCCTAACCCTAACCCTAACCCTAGGCCGGGCAGCCAATCAGCCTAGGGTTAGGGCAGGTGCCAAGGAGGAAGCCCTCGAGGAGGCCAGGTTGTGGCAGTTTTGTGATGCCCCTGGGATGCCCTTTGCAGCTGCAGTGTGCCCGCAGCTCTGGGCCTTTTAGTTTAAGAACCCTAACCCTAACCCTAACCCTAACCCTAGGCAGGGCAGCCAATCAGCCTAGGGTTAGGGCAGGTGCCAAGGAGGAAGCCCTCGAGGAGGCCAGGTTGTGGCAGTTTTGTGATGCCCCTGGGATGCCCTTTGCAGCTGCAGTGTGCCCGCAGCTCTGGGCCTTTTAGTTTAAGAACCCTAACCCTAACCCTAACCCTAGGCAGGGCAGCCAATCAGCCTAGGGTTAGGGCAGGTGCCAAGGAGGAAGCCCTCGAGGAGGCCAGGTTGTGGCAGTTTTGTGATGCCCCTGGGATGCCCTTTGCAGCTGCAGTGTGCCCGCAGCTCTGGGCCTTTTAGTTTAAGAACCCTAACCCTAACCCTAACCCTAACCCTAACCCTAACCCTAACCCTAGGCAGGGCAGCCAATCAGCCTAGGTTTAGGGCAGGTGCCAAGGAGGAAGCCCTCGAGGAGGCCAGGTTGTGGCAGTTTTGTGATGCCCCTGGGATGCCCTTTGCAGCTGCAGTGTGCCCGCAGCTCTGGGCCTTTTAGTTTAAGAACCCTAACCCTAACCCTAACCCTAACCCTAACCCTAGGCCGGGCAGCCAATCAGCCTAGGGTTAGGGCAGGTGCCAAGGAGGAAGCCCTCGAGGAGGCCAGGTTATGGCAGTTTTGTGATGCCCCTGGGATGCCCTTTGCAGCTGCAGTGTGCCCGCAGCTCTGGGCCTTTTAGTTTAAGAACCCTAACCCTAACCATAACCCTAACCCTAGGCAGGGCAGCCAATCAGCCTAGGGTTAGGGCAGGTGCCAAGGAGGAAGCCCTCGAGGAGGCCAGGTTGTGGCAGTTTTGTGATGCCCCTGGGATGCCCTTTGCAGCTGCAGTGTGCCCGCAGCTCTGGGCCTTTTAGTTTAAGAACCCTAACCCTAACCCTAACCCTAACCCTAGGCAGGGCAGCCAATCAGCCTAGGGTTAGGGCAGGTGCCAAGGAGGAAGCCCTCGAGGAGGCCAGGTTGTGGCAGTTTTGTGATGCCCCTGGGATGCCCTTTGCAGCTGCAGTGTGCCCGCAGCTCTGGGACTTTTAGTTTAAGAACCCTAACCCTAACCCTAACCCTAACCCTAGGCCGGGCAGCCAATCAGCCTAGGGTTAGGGCAGGTGCCAAGGAGGAAGCCCTCGAGGAGGCCAGGTTGTGGCAGTTTTGTGATGCCCCTGGGATGCCCTTTGCAGCTGCAGTGTGCCCGCAGCTCTGGGCCTTTTAGTTTAAGAACCCTAACCCTAACCATAACCCTAACCCTAACCCTAGGCAGGGCAGCCAATCAGCCTAGGCTTAGGGCAGGTGCCAAGGAGGAAGCCCTCGAGGAGGCCAGGTTGTGGCAGTTTTGTGATGCCCCTGGGATGCCCTTTGCAGCTGCAGTGTGCCCGCAGCTCTGGGCCTTTTAGTTTAAGAACCCTAACCCTAACCCTAACCCTAGGCCGGGCAGCCAATCAGCCTAGGGTTAGGGCAGGTGCCAAGGATGAAGCCCTCGAGGAGGCCAGGTTGTGGCAGTTTTGTGATGCCCCTGGGATGCCCTTTGCAGCTGCAGTGTGCCCGCAGCTCTGGGCCTTTTAGTTTGCAGAACCCTAACCCTAACCCTAACCCTAGGCCGGGCAGCCAATCAGCCTAGGGTTAGGGCAGGTGCCAAGGAGGAAGCCCTCGAGGAGGCCAGGTTGTGGCAGTTTTGTGATGCCCCTGGGATGCCCTTTGCAGCTGCAGTGTGCCCGCAGCTCTGGGCCTTTTAGTTTAAGAACCCTAACCCTAACCCTAACCCTAACCCTAGGCCGGGCAGCCAATCAGCCTAGGGTTAGGGCAGGTGCCAAGGAGGAAGCCCTCGAGGAGGCCAGGTTGTGGCAGTTTTGTGATGCCCCTGGGATGCCCTTTGCAGCTGCAGTGTGCCCGCAGCTCTGGGCCTTTTAGTTTAAGAACCCTAACCCTAACCCTAACCCTAACCCTAGGCAGGGCAGCCAATCAGCCTAGGGTTAGGGCAGGTGCCAAGGAGGAAGCCCTCGAGGAGGCCAGGTTGTGGCAGTTTTGTGATGCCCCTGGGATGCCCTTTGCAGCTGCAGTGTGCCCGCAGCTCTGGGACTTTTAGTTTAAGAACCCTAACCCTAACCCTAACCCTAACCCTAGGCCGGGCAGCCAATCAGCCTAGGGTTAGGGCAGGTGCCAAGGAGGAAGCCCTCGAGGAGGCCAGGTTGTGGCAGTTTTGTGATGCCCCTGGGATGCCCTTTGCAGCTGCAGTGTGCCCGCAGCTCTGGGCCTTTTAGTTTAAGAACCCTAACCCTAACCATAACCCTAACCCTAACCCTAGGCAGGGCAGCCAATCAGCCTAGGCTTAGGGCAGGTGCCAAGGAGGAAGCCCTCGAGGAGGCCAGGTTGTGGCAGTTTTGTGATGCCCCTGGGATGCCCTTTGCAGCTGCAGTGTGCCCGCAGCTCTGGGCCTTTTAGTTTAAGAACCCTAACCCTAACCCTAACCCTAACCCTAGGCCGGGCAGCCAATCAGCCTAGGGTTAGGGCAGGTGCCAAGGATGAAGCCCTCGAGGAGGCCAGGTTGTGGCAGTTTTGTGATGCCCCTGGGATGCCCTTTGCAGCTGCAGTGTGCCCGCAGCTCTGGGCCTTTTAGTTTGCAGAACCCTAACCCTAACCCTAACCCTAGGCCGGGCAGCCAATCAGCCTAGGGTTAGGGCAGGTGCCAAGGAGGAAGCCCTCGAGGAGGCCAGGTTGTGGCAGTTTTGTGATGCCCCTGGGATGCCCTTTGCAGCTGCAGTGTGCCCGCAGCTCTGGGCCTTTTAGTTTAAGAACCCTAACCCTAACCCTAACCCTAACCCTAGGCCGGGCAGCCAATCAGCCTAGGGTTAGGGCAGGTGCCAAGGAGGAAGCCCTCGAGGAGGCCAGGTTGTGGCAGTTTTGTGATGCCCCTGGGATGCCCTTTGCAGCTGCAGTGTGCCCGCAGCTCTGGGCCTTTTAGTTTGCAGAACCCTAACCCTAACCCTAACCCTAACCCTAGGCAGGGCAGCCAATCAGCCTAGGGTTAGGGCAGGTGCCAAGGAGGAAGCCCTCGAGGAGGCCAGGTTGTGGCAGTTTTGTGATGCCCCTGGGATGCCCTTGGCAGCTGCAGTGTGCCCGCAGCTCTGGGCCTTTTAGTTTGCAGAACCCTAACCCTAACCCTAACCCTAGGCCGGGCAGCCAATCAGCCTAGGGTTAGGGCAGGTGCCAAGGAGGAAGCCCTCGAGGAGGCCAGGTTGTGGCAGTTTTGTGATGCCCCTGGGATGCCCTTTGCAGCTGCAGTGTGCCCGCAGCTCTGG
This sequence comes from Fringilla coelebs, assembly GCF_963513975.1. NCBI lineage: Eukaryota > Metazoa > Chordata > Aves > Passeriformes > Fringillidae > Fringilla > Fringilla coelebs. The sequence goes on from NW_028167530.1 coordinate 86,689, forward strand.
GCCTTTTAGTTTAAGAACCCTAACCCTAACCCTAACCCTAACCCTAACCCTAACCCTAGGCAGGGCAGCCAATCAGCCTAGGTTTAGGGCAGGTGCCAAGGAGGAAGCCCTCAAGGAGGCCAGGTTGTGGCAGTTTTGTGATGCCCCTGGGATGCCCTTTGCAGCTGCAGTGTGCCCGCAGCTCTGGGCCTTTTAGTTTAAGAACCCTAACCCTAACCCTAACCCTAACCCTAACCCTAGGCAGGGCAGCCAATCAGCCTAGGGTTAGGGCAGGTGCCAAGGAGGAAGCCCTCGAGGAGGCCAGGTTGTGGCAGTTTTGTGATGCCCCTGGGATGCCCTTTGCAGCTGCAGTGTGCCCGCAGCTCTGGGCCTTTTAGTTTAAGAACCCTAACCCTAACCCTAACCCTAACCCTAGGCAGGGCAGCCAATCAGCCTAGGGTTAGGGCAGGTGCCAAGGAGGAAGCCCTCGAGGAGGCCAGGTTGTGGCAGTTTTGTGATGCCCCTGGGATGCCCTTTGCAGCTGCAGTGTGCCCGCAGCTCTGGGCCTTTTAGTTTAAGAACAGAACCCTAACCCTAACCCTAACCCTAACCCTAGGCAGGGCAGCCAATCAGCCTAGGGTTAGGGCAGGTGCCAAGGAGGAAGCCCTCGAGGAGGCCAGGTTGTGGCAGTTTTGTGATGCCCCTGGGATGCCCTTGGCAGCTGCAGTGTGCCCGCAGCTCTGGGCCTTTTAGTTTAAGAACCCTAACCCTAACCCTAACCCTAGGCCAGGCAGCCAATCAGCCTAGGGTTAGGGCAGGTGCCAAGGAGGAAGCCCTCGAGGAGGCCAGGTTGTGGCAGTTTTGTGATGCCCCTGGGATGCCCTTTGCAGCTGCAGTGTGCCCGCAGCTCTGGGCCTTTTAGTTTAAGAACCCTAACCCTAACCATAACCCTAACCCTAGGCAGGGCAGCCAATCAGCCTAGGCTTAGGGCAGGTGCCAAGGAGGAAGCCCTCGAGGAGGCCAGGTTGTGGCAGTTTTGTGATGCCCCTGGGATGCCCTTTGCAGCTGCAGTGTGCCCGCAGCTCTGAGCCTTTTAGTTTAAGAACCCTAACCCTAACCCTAACCCTAACCCTAGGCAGGGCAGCCAATCAGCCTAGGGTTAGGGCAGGTGCCAAGGAGGAAGCCCTCGAGGAGGCCAGGTTGTGGCAGTTTTGTGATGCCCCTGGGATGCCCTTTGCAGCTGCAGTGTGCCCGCAGCTCTGGGCCTTTTAGTTTAAGAACCCTAACCCTAACCCTAACCCTAACCCTAACCCTAACCCTAGGCAGGGCAGCCAATCAGCCTAGGGTTAGGGCAGGTGCCAAGGAGGAAGCCCTCGAGGAGGCCAGGTTGTGGCAGTTTTGTGATGCCCCTGGGATGCCCTTTGCAGCTGCAGTGTGCCCGCAGCTCTGGGCCTTTTAGTTTAAGAACCCTAACCCTAACCCTAACCCTAACCCTAGGCCGGGCAGCCAATCAGCCTAGGGTTAGGGCAGGTGCCAAGGAGGAAGCCCTCGAGGAGGCCAGGTTGTGGCAGTTTTGTGATGCCCCTGGGATGCCCTTTGCAGCTGCAGTGTGCCCGCAGCTCTGGGCCTTTTAGTTTGCAGAACCCTAACCCTAACCCTAACCCTAGGCCGGGCAGCCAATCAGCCTAGGGTTAGGGCAGGTGCCAAGGAGGAAGCCCTCGAGGAGGCCAGGTTGTGGCAGTTTTGTGATGCCCCTGGGATGCCCTTTGCAGCTGCAGTGTGCCCGCAGCTCTGGGCCTTTTAGTTTAAGAACCCTAACCCTAACCCTAACCCTAACCCTAGGCCGGGCAGCCAATCAGCCTAGGGTTAGGGCAGGTGCCAAGGAGGAAGCCCTCGAGGAGGCCAGGTTGTGGCAGTTTTGTGATGCCCCTGGGATGCCCTTTGCAGCTGCAGTGTGCCCGCAGCTCTGGGCCTTTTAGTTTAAGAACCCTAACCCTAACCCTAACCCTAACCCTAGGCAGGGCAGCCAATCAGCCTAGGGTTAGGGCAGGTGCCAAGGAGGAAGCCCTCGAGGAGGCCAGGTTGTGGCAGTTTTGTGATGCCCCTGGGATGCCCTTTGCAGCTGCAGTGTGCCCGCAGCTCTGGGCCTTTTAGTTTAAGAACCCTAACCCTAACCCTAACCCTAAGCCTAGGCCGGGCAGCCAATCAGCCTAGGGTTAGGGCAGGTGCCAAGGAGGAAGCCCTCGAGGAGGCCAGGTTGTGGCAGTTTTGTGATGCCCCTGGGATGCCCTTGGCAGCTGCAGTGTGCCCGCAGCTCTGGGCCTTTTAGTTTAAGAACCCTAACCCTAACCCTAACCCTAACCCTAGGCCGGGCAGCCAATCAGCCTAGGGTTAGGGCAGGTGCCAAGGAGGAAGCCCTCGAGGAGGCCAGGTTGTGGCAGTTTTGTGATGCCCCTGGGATGCCCTTTGCAGCTGCAGTGTGCCCGCAGCTCTGGGCCTTTTAGTTTGCAGAACCCTAACCCTAACCCTAACCCTAACCCTAGGCAGGGCAGCCAATCAGCCTAGGGTTAGGGCAGGTGCCAAGGAGGAAGCCCTCGAGGAGGCCAGGTTGTGGCAGTTTTGTGATGCCCCTGGGATGCCCTTTGCAGCTGCAGTGTGCCCGCAGCTCTGGGCCTTTTAGTTTAAGAACCCTAACCCTAACCCTAACCCTAACCCTAACCCTAACCCTAGGCCGGGCAGCCAATCAGCCTAGGGTTAGGGCAGGTGCCAAGGAGGAAGCCCTCGAGGAGGCCAGGTTGTGGCAGTTTTGTGATGCCCCTGGGATGCCCTTTGCAGCTGCAGTGTGCCCGCAGCTCTGGGCCTTTTAGTTTGCAGAACCCTAACCCTAACCCTAACCCTAGGCCGGGCAGCCAATCAGCCTAGGGTTAGGGCAGGTGCCAAGGAGGAAGCCCTCGAGGAGGCCAGGTTGTGGCAGTTTTGTGATGCCCCTGGGATGCCCTTTGCAGCTGCAGTGTGCCCGCAGCTCTGGGCCTTTTAGTTTAAGAACCCTAACCCTAACCCTAACCCTAGGCCGGGCAGCCAATCAGCCTAGGGTTAGGGCAGGTGCCAAGGAGGAAGCCCTCGAGGAGGCCAGGTTGTGGCAGTTTTGTGATGCCCCTGGGATGCCCTTTGCAGCTGCAGTGTGCCCGCAGCTCTGGGCCTTTTAGTTTAGGAACCCTAGCCCTAACCCTAACCCTAGGCAGGGCAGCCAATCAGCCTAGGGTTAGGGCAGGTGCCAAGGAGGAAGCCCTCGAGGAGGCCAGGTTGTGGCAGTTTTGTGATGCCCCTGGGATGCCCTTGGCAGCTGCAGTGTGCCCGCAGCTCTGGGCCTTTTAGTTTGCAGAACCCTAACCCTAACCCTAACCCTAGGCCGGGCAGCCAATCAGCCTAGGGTTAGGGCAGGTGCCAAGGAGGAAGCCCTCGAGGAGGCCAGGTTGTGGCAGTTTTGTGATGCCCCTGGGATGCCCTTTGCAGCTGCAGTGTGCCCGCAGCTCTGGGCCTTTTAGTTTAAGAACCCTAACCGTAACCCTAACCCTAACCCGAACCCTAGGCAGGGCAGCCAATCAGCCTAGGGTTAGGGCAGGTGCCAAGGAGGAAGCCCTCGAGGAGGCCAGGTTGTGGCAGTTTTGTGATGCCCCTGGGATGCCCTTTGCAGCTGCAGTGTGCCCGCAGCTCTGGGCCTTTTAGTTTAAGAACCCTAACCCTAACCCTAACCCTAACCCTAACCCTAGGCCGGGCAGCCAATCAGCCTAGGGTTAGGGCAGGTGCCAAGGAGGAAGCCCTCGAGGAGGCCAGGTTGTGGCAGTTTTGTGATGCCCCTGGGATGCCCTTTGCAGCTGCAGTGTGCCCGCAGCTCTGGGCCTTTTAGTTTAAGAACCCTAACCCTAACCCTAACCCTAACCCTAGGCAGGGCAGCCAATCAGCCTAGGGTTAGGGCAGGTGCCAAGGAGGAAGCCCTCGAGGAGGCCAGGTTGTGGCAGTTTTGTGATGCCCCTGGGATGCCCTTTGCAGCTGCAGTGTGCCCGCAGCTCTGGGCCTTTTAGTTTAAGAACCCTAACCCTAACCCTAACCCTAACCCTAGGCAGGGCAGCCAATCAGCCTAGGGTTAGGGCAGGTGCCAAGGAGGAAGCCCTCGAGGAGGCCAGGTTGTGGCAGTTTTGTGATGCCCCTGGGATGCCCTTTGCAGCTGCAGTGTGCCCGCAGCTCTGGGCCTTTTAGTTTAAGAACCCTAACCCTAACCCTAACCCTAACCCTAACCCTAGGCAGGGCAGCCAATCAGCCTAGGGTTAGGGCAGGTGCCAAGGAGGAAGCCCTCGAGGAGGCCAGGTTGTGGCAGTTTTGTGATGCCCCTGGGATGCCCTTGGCAGCTGCAGTGTGCCCGCAGCTCTGGGCCTTTTAGTTTAAGAACCCTAACCCTAACCCTAACCCTAACCCTAGGCCGGGCAGCCAATCAGCCTAGGGTTAGGGCAGGTGCCAAGGAGGAAGCCCTCGAGGAGGCCAGGTTGTGGCAGTTTTGTGATGCCCCTGGGATGCCCTTTGCAGCTGCAGTGTGCCCGCAGCTCTGGGCCTTTTAGTTTAAGAACCCTAACCCTAACCCTAACCCTAACCCTAACCCTAACCCTAGGCAGGGCAGCCAATCAGCCTAGGTTTAGGGCAGGTGCCAAGGAGGAAGTCCTCGAGGAGGCCAGGTTGTGGCAGTTTTGTGATGCCCCTGGGATGCCCTTTGCAGCTGCAGTGTGCCCGCAGCTCTGGGCCTTTTAGTTTAAGAACCCTAACCCTAACCCTAACCCTAACCCTAGGCAGGGCAGCCAATCAGCCTAGGGTTAGGGCAGGTGCCAAGGAGGAAGCCCTCGAGGAGGCCAGGTTGTGGCAGTTTTGTGATGCCCCTGGGATGCCCTTTGCAGCTGCAGTGTGCCCGCAGCTCTGGGCCTTTTAGTTTAAGAACCCTAACCCTAACCCTAACCCTAACCCTAGGCAGGGCAGCCAATCAGCCTAGGGTTAGGGCAGGTGCCAAGGAGGAAGCCCTCGAGGAGGCCAGGTTGTGGCAGTTTTGTGATGCCCCTGGGATGCCCTTTGCAGCTGCAGTGTGCCCGCAGCTCTGGGCCTTTTAGTTTAAGAACCCTAACCCTAACCCTAACCCTAACCCTAGGCAGGGCAGCCAATCAGCCTAGGGTTAGGGCAGGTGCCAAGGAGGAAGCCCTCGAGGAGGCCAGGTTGTGGCAGTTTTGTGATGCCCCTGGGATGCCCTTTGCAGCTGCAGTGTGCCCGCAGCTCTGGGCCTTTTAGTTTAAGAACCCTAACCCTAACCCTAACCCTAACCCTAGGCCGGGCAGCCAATCAGCCTAGGGTTAGGGCAGGTGCCAAGGAGGAAGCCCTCGAGGAGGCCAGGTTGTGGCAGTTTTGTGATGCCCCTGGGATGCCCTTTGCAGCTGCAGTGTGCCCGCAGCTCTGGGCCTTTTAGTTTAAGAACCCTAACCCGAACCCTAACCCTAACCCGGACCCTAGGCAGGGCAGCCAATCAGCCTAGGGTTAGGGCAGGTGCCAAGGAGGAAGCCCTCGAGGAGGCCAGGTTGTGGCAGTTTTGTGATGCCCCTGGGATGCCCTTTGCAGCTGCAGTGTGCCCGCAGCTCTGGGCCTTTTAGTTTAAGAACCCTAACCCTAACCCTAACCCTAACCCTAACCCTAACCCTAGGCAGGGCAGCCAATCAGCCTAGGTTTAGGGCAGGTGCCAAGCAGGAAGCCCTCGAGGAGGCCAGGTTGTGGCAGTTTTGTGATGCCCCTGGGATGCCCTTTGCAGCTGCAGTGTGCCCGCAGCTCTGGGCCTTTTAGTTTAAGAACCCTAACCCTAACCCTAACCCTAACCCTAGGCAGGGCAGCCAATCAGCCTAGGGTTAGGGCAGGTGCCAAGGAGGAAGCCCTCGAGGAGGCCAGGTTGTGGCAGTTTTGTGATGCCCCTGGGATGCCCTTTGCAGCTGCAGTGTGCCCGCAGCTCTGGGCCTTTTAGTTTAAGAACCCTAACCCTAACCCTAACCCTAACCCTAGGCCGGGCAGCCAATCAGCCTAGGGTTAGGGCAGGTGCCAAGGAGGAAGCCCTCGAGGAGGCCAGGTTGTGGCAGTTTTGTGATGCCCCTGGGATGCCCTTGGCAGCTGCAGTGTGCCCGCAGCTCTGGGCCTTTTAGTTTAAGAACCCTAACCCTAACCCTAACCCTAACCCTAGGCAGGGCAGCCAATCAGCCTAGGGTTAGGGCAGGTGCCAAGGAGGAAGCCCTCGAGGAGGCCAGGTTGTGGCAGTTTTGTGATGCCCCTGGGATGCCCTTTGCAGCTGCAGTGTGCCCGCAGCTCTGGGCCTTTTAGTTTAAGAACCCTAACCCTAACCCTAACCCTAGGCCGGGCAGCCAATCAGCCTAGGGTTAGGGCAGGTGCCAAGGAGGAAGCCCTCGAGGAGGCCAGGTTGTGGCAGTTTTGTGATGCCCCTGGGATGCCCTTTGCAGCTGCAGTGTGCCCGCAGCTCTGGGCCTTTTAGTTTAAGAACCCTAACCCTAACCCTAACCCTAACCCTAACCCTAACCCTAGGCAGGGCAGCCAATCAGCCTAGGTTTAGGGCAGGTGCCAAGGAGGAAGCCCTCGAGGAGGCCAGGTTGTGGCAGTTTTGTGATACCCCTGGGATGCCCTTTGCAGCTGCAGTGTGCCCGCAGCTCTGGGCCTTTTAGTTTAAGAACCCTAACCCTAACCCTAACCCTAACCCTAGGCAGGGCAGCCAATCAGCCTAGGGTTAGGGCAGGTGCCAAGGAGGAAGCCCTCGAGGAGGCCAGGTTGTGGCAGTTTTGTGATGCCCCTGGGATGCCCTTTGCAGCTGCAGTGTGCCCGCAGCTCTGGGCCTTTTAGTTTAAGAACCCTAACCCTAACCCTAACCCTAACCCTAGGCCGGGCAGCCAATCAGCCTAGGGTTAGGGCAGGTGCCAAGGAGGAAGCCCTCGAGGAGGCCAGGTTGTGGCAGTTTTGTGATGCCCCTGGGATGCCCTTGGCAGCTGCAGTGTGCCCGCAGCTCTGGGCCTTTTAGTTTAAGAACCCTAACCCTAACCCTAACCCTAACCCTAGGCAGGGCAGCCAATCAGCCTAGGGTTAGGGCAGGTGCCAAGGAGGAAGCCCTCGAGGAGGCCAGGTTGTGGCAGTTTTGTGATGCCCCTGGGATGCCCTTTGCAGCTGCAGTGTGCCCGCAGCTCTGGGCCTTTTAGTTTAAGAACCCTAACCCTAACCCTAACCCTAACCCTAGGCAGGGCAGCCAATCAGCCTAGGGTTAGGGCAGGTGCCAAGGAGGAAGCCCTCGAGGAGGCCAGGTTGTGGCAGTTTTGTGATGCCCCTGGGATGCCCTTGGCAGCTGCAGTGTGCCCGCAGCTCTGGGCCTTTTAGTTTAAGAACCCTAACCCTAACCCTAACCCTAACCCTAGGCCGGGCAGCCAATCAGCCTAGGGTTAGGGCAGGTGCCAAGGAGGAAGCCCTCGAGGAGGCCAGGTTGTGGCAGTTTTGTGATGCCCCTGGGATGCCCTTTGCAGCTGCAGTGTGCCCGCAGCTCTGGGCCTTTTAGTTTGCAGAACCCTAACCCTAACCCTAACCCTAGGCCGGGCAGCCAATCAGCCTAGGGTTAGGGCAGGTGCCAAGGAGGAAGCCCTCGAGGAGGCCAGGTTGTGGCAGTTTTGTGATGCCCCTGGGATGCCCTTTGCAGCTGCAGTGTGCCCACAGCTCTGGGCCTTTTAGTTTAAGAACCCTAACCCTAACCCTAACCCTAACCCTAACCCTAGGCCGGGCAGCCAATCAGCCTAGGGTTAGGGCAGGTGCCAAGGAGGAAGCCCTCGAGGAGGCCAGGTTGTGGCAGTTTTGTGATGCCCCTGGGATGCCCTTTGCAGCTGCAGTGTGCCCGCAGCTCTGGGCCTTTTAGTTTGCAGAACCCTAACCCTAACCCTAACCCTAGGCCGGGCAGCCAATCAGCCTAGGGTTAGGGCAGGTGCCAAGGAGGAAGCCCTCGAGGAGGCCAGGTTGTGGCAGTTTTGTGATGCCCCTGGGATGCCCTTTGCAGCTGCAGTGTGCCCGCAGCTCTGGGCCTTTTAGTTTGCAGAACCCTAACCCTAACCCTAACCCTAGGCCGGGCAGCCAATCAGCCTAGGGTTAGGGCAGGTGCCAAGGAGGAAGCCCTCGAGGAGGCCAGGTTGTGGCAGTTTTGTGATGCCCCTGGGATGCCCTTTGCAGCTGCAGTGTGCCCGCAGCTCTGGGCCTTTTAGTTTAAGAACCCTAACCCTAACCCTAACCCTAACCCTACGCCGGGCAGCCAATCAGCCTAGGGTTAGGGCAGGTGCCAAGGAGGAAGCCCTCGAGGAGGCCAGGTTGTGGCAGTTTTGTGATGCCCCTGGGATGCCCTTTGCAGCTGCAGTGTGCCCGCAGCTCTGGGCCTTTTAGTTTAGGAACCCTAGCCCTAACCCTAACCCTAGGCAGGGCAGCCAATCAGCCTAGGGTTAGGGCAGGTGCCAAGGAGGAAGCCCTCGAGGAGGCCAGGTTGTGGCAGTTTTGTGATGCCCCTGGGATGCCCTTGGCAGCTGCAGTGTGCCCGCAGCTCTGGGCCTTTTAGTTTAAGAACCCTAACCCTAACCCTAACCCTAGGCCGGGCAGCCAATCAGCCTAGGGTTAGGGCAGGTGCCAAGGAGGAAGCCCTCGAGGAGGCCAGGTTGTGGCAGTTTTGTGATGCCCCTGGGATGCCCTTTGCAGCTGCAGTGTGCCCGCAGCTCTGGGCCTTTTAGTTTAGGAACCCTAGCCCTAACCCTAAGCCTAGGCAGGGCAGCCAATCAGCCTAGGGTTAGGGCAGGTGCCAAGGAGGAAGCCCTCGAGGAGGCCAGGTTGTGGCAGTTTTGTGATGCCCCTGGGATGCCCTTGGCAGCTGCAGTGTGCCCGCAGCTCTGGGCCTTTTAGTTTAAGAACCCTAACCCTAACCCTAACCCTAACCCTAGGCAGGGCAGCCAATCAGCCTAGGGTTAGGGCAGGTGCCAAGGAGGAAGCCCTCGAGGAGGCCAGGTTGTGGCAGTTTTGTGATGCCCCTGGGATGCCCTTTGCAGCTGCAGTGTGCCCGCAGCTCTGGGCCTTTCAGTTTAAGAACCCTAACCCTAACCCTAACCCTAACCCTAACCCTAGGCAGGGCAGCCAATCAGCCTAGGGTTAGGGCAGGTGCCAAGGAGGAAGCCCTCGAGGAGGCCAGGTTGTGGCAGTTTTGTGATGCCCCTGGGATGCCCTTTGCAGCTGCAGTGTGCCCGCAGCTCTGGGCCTTTTAGTTTAAGAACCCTAACCCTAACCCTAACCCTAACCCTAGGCCGGGCAGCCAATCAGCCTAGGGTTAGGGCAGGTGCCAAGGAGGAAGCCCTCGAGGAGGCCAGGTTGTGGCAGTTTTGTGATGCCCCTGGGATGCCCTTTGCAGCTGCAGTGTGCCCGCAGCTCTGGGCCTTTTAGTTCAAGAACCCTAACCCTAACCCTAACCCTTACCCTAGGCAGGGCAGCCAATCAGCCTAGGGTTAGGGCAGGTGCCAAGGAGGAAGCCCTCGAGGAGGCCAGGTTGTGGCAGTTTTGTGATGCCCCTGGGATGCCCTTTGCAGCTGCAGTGTGCCCGCAGCTCTGGGCCTTTTAGTTTAAGAACCCTAACCCTAACCCTAGGCCGGGCAGCCAATCAGCCTAGGGTTAGGGCAGGTGCCAAGGAGGAAGCCCTCGAGGAGGCCAGGTTGTGGCAGTTTTGTGATGCCCCTGGGATGCCCTTTGCAGCTGCAGTGTGCCCGCAGCTCTGGGCCTTTTAGTTTAAGAACCCTAACCCTAACCCTAACCCTAACCCGGACCCTAGGCAGGGCAGCCAATCAGCCTAGGGTTAGGGCAGGTGCCAAGGAGGAAGCCCTCGAGGAGGCCAGGTTGTGGCAGTTTTGTGATGCCCCTGGGATGCCCTTTGCAGCTGCAGTGTGCCCGCAGCTCTGGGCCTTTTAGTTTAAGAACCCTAACCCTAACCCTAACCCTAACCCTAGGCAGGGCAGCCAATCAGCCTAGGGTTAGGGCAGGTGCCAAGGAGGAAGCCCTCGAGGAGGCCAGGTTGTGGCAGTTTTGTGATGCCCCTGGGATGCCCTTTGCAGCTGCAGTGTGCCCGCAGCTCTGGGCCTTTTAGTTTAAGAACCCTAACCCTAACCCTAACCCTAACCCTAGGCCGGGCAGCCAATCAGCCTAGGGTTAGGGCAGGTGCCAAGGAGGAAGCCCTCGAGGAGGCCAGGTTGTGGCAGTTTTGTGATGCCCCTGGGATGCCCTTTGCAGCTGCAGTGTGCCCGCAGCTCTGGGCCTTTTAGTTTGCAGAACCCTAACCCTAACCCTAACCCTAGGCCGGGCAGCCAATCAGCCTAGGGTTAGGGCAGGTGCCAAGGAGGAAGCCCTCGAGGAGGCCAGGTTGTGGCAGTTTTGTGATGCCCCTGGGATGCCCTTTGCAGCTGCAGTGTGCCCGCAGCTCTGGGCCTTTTAGTTTAAGAACCCTAACCCTAACCCTAACCCTAACCCTAACCCTAGGCAGGGCAGCCAATCAGCCTAGGGTTAGGGCAGGTGCCAAGGAGGAAGCCCTCGAGGAGGCCAGGTTGTGGCAGTTTTGTGATGCCCCTGGGATGCCCTTTGCAGCTGCAGTGTGCCCGCAGCTCTGGGCCTTTTAGTTTAAGAACCCTAACCCTAACCCTAACCCTAACCCTAACCCTAGGCAGGGCAGCCAATCAGCCTAGGGTTAGGGCAGGTGCCAAGGAGGAAGCCCTCGAGGAGGCCAGGTTGTGGCAGTTTTGTGATGCCCCTGGGATGCCCTTGGCAGCTGCAGTGTGCCCGCAGCTCTGGGCCTTTTAGTTTAAGAACCCTAACCCTAACCCTAACCCTAACCCTAACCCTAGGCAGGGCAGCCAATCAGCCTAGGGTTAGGGCAGGTGCCAAGGAGGAAGCCCTCGAGGAGGCCAGGTTGTGGCAGTTTTGTGATGCCCCTGGGATGCCCTTTGCAGCTGCAGTGTGCCCGCAGCTCTGTGCCTTTTAGTTTGCAGAACCCTAACCCTAACCCTAACCCTAGGCCGGGCAGCCAATCAGCCTAGGGTTAGGGCAGGTGCCAAGGAGGAAGCCCTCGAGGAGGCCAGGTTGTGGCAGTTTTGTGATGCCCCTGGGATGCCCTTTGCAGCTGCAGTGTGCCCGCAGCTCTGGGCCTTTTAGTTTGCAGAACCCTAACCCTAACCCTAACCCTAACCCTAGGCAGGGCAGTCAATCAGCCTAGGGTTAGGGCAGGTGCCAAGGAGGAAGCCCTCGAGGAGGCCAGGTTGTGGCAGTTTTGTGATGCCCCTGGGATTCCCTTGGCAGCTGCAGTGTGCCCGCAGCTCTGGGCCTTTTAGTTTAAGAACCCTAACCCTAACCCTAACCCTAGGCCGGGCAGCCAATCAGCCTAGGGTTAGGGCAGGTGCCAAGGAGGAAGCCCTCGAGGAGGCCAGGTTGTGGCAGTTTTGTGATGCCCCTGGGATGCCCTTTGCAGCTGCAGTGTGCCCGCAGCTCTGGGCCTTTTAGTTTGCAGAACCCTAATCCTAACCCTAACCCTAGGCCGGGCAGCCAATCAGCCTAGGGTTAGGGCAGGTGCCAAGGAGGAAGCCCTCGAGGAGGCCAGGTTGTGGCAGTTTTGTGATGCCCCTGGGATGCCCTTTGCAGCTGCAGTGTGCCCGCAGCTCTGGGCCTTTTAGTTTAAGAACCCTAACCCTAACCCTAACCCTAGGCCGGGCAGCCAATCAGCCTAGGGTTAGGGCAGGTGCCAAGGAGGAAGCCCTCGAGGAGGCCAGGTTGTGGCAGTTTTGTGATGCCCCTGGGATGCCCTTTGCAGCTGCAGTGTGCCCGCAGCTCTGGGCCTTTTAGTTTAGGAACCCTAGCCCTAACCCTAACCCTAGGCAGGGCAGCCAATCAGCCTAGGGTTAGGGCAGGTGCCAAGGAGGAAGCCCTCGAGGAGGCCAGGTTGTGGCAGTTTTGTGATGCCCCTGGGATGCCCTTGGCAGCTGCAGTGTGCCCGCAGCTCTGGGCCTTTTAGTTTAAGAACCCTAACCCTAACCCTAACCCTAACCCTAGGCAGGGCAGCCAATCAGCCTAGGGTTAGGGCAGGTGCCAAGGAGGAAGCCCTCGAGGAGGCCAGGTTGTGGCAGTTTTGTGATGCCCCTGGGATGCCCTTTGCAGCTGCAGTGTGCCCGCAGCTCTGGGCCTTTTAGTTTAAGAACCCTAACCCTAACCCTAACCCTAACCCTAACCCTAGGCAGGGCAGCCAATCAGCCTAGGGTTAGGGCAGGTGCCAAGGAGGAAGCCCTCGAGGAGGCCAGGTTGTGGCAGTTTTGTGATGCCCCTGGGATGCCCTTTGCAGCTGCAGTGTGCCCGCAGCTCTGGGCCTTTTAGTTTAAGAACCCTAACCCTAACCCTAACCCTAACCCTAGGCAGGGCAGCCAATCAGCCTAGGGTTAGGGCAGGTGCCAAGGAGGAAGCCCTCGAGGAGGCCAGGTTGTGGCAGTTTTGTGATGCCCCTGGGATGCCCTTTGCAGCTGCAGTGTGCCCGCAGCTCTGGGCCTTTTAGTTTGCAGAACCCTAACCCTAACCCTAACCCTAGGCAGGGCAGCCAATCAGCCTAGGGTTAGGGCAGGTGCCAAGGAGGAAGCCCTCGAGGAGGCCAGGTTGTGGCAGTTTTGTGATGCCCCTGGGATGCCCTTTGCAGCTGCAGTGTGCCCGCAGCTCTGGGCCTTTTAGTTTAAGAACCCTAACCCTAACCCTAACCCTAACCCTAACCCTAGGCAGGGCAGCCAATCAGCCTAGGGTTAGGGCAGGTGCCAAGGAGGAAGCCCTCGAGGAGGCCAGGTTGTGGCAGTTTTGTGATGCCCCTGGGATGCCCTTTGCAGCTGCAGTGTGCCCGCAGCTCTGGGCCTTTTAGTTTAAGAACCCTAACCCTAACCCTAACCCTAACCCTAGGCCGGGCAGCCAATCAGCCTAGGGTTAGGGCAGGTGCCAAGGAGGAAGCCCTCGAGGAGGCCAGGTTGTGGCAGTTTTGTGATGCCCCTGGGATGCCCTTTGCAGCTGCAGTGTGCCCGCAGCTCTGTGCCTTTTAGTTTGCAGAACCCTAACCCTAACCCTAACCCTAGGCCGGGCAGCCAATCAGCCTAGGGTTAGGGCAGGTGCCAAGGAGGAAGCCCTCGAGGAGGCCAGGTTGTGGCAGTTTTGTGATGCCCCTGGGATGCCCTTTGCAGCTGCAGTGTGCCCGCAGCTCTGGGCCTTTTAGTTTAAGAACCCTAACCCTAACCCTAACCCTAGGCAGGGCAGTCAATCAGCCTAGGGTTAGGGCAGGTGCCAAGGAGGAAGCCCTCGAGGAGGCCAGGTTGTGGCAGTTTTGTGATGCCCCTGGGATGCCCTTTGCAGCTGCAGTGTGCCTGCAGCTCTGGGCCTTTTAGTTTAAGAACCCTAACCCTAACCCTAACCCTAGGCAGGGCAGCCAATCAGCCTAGGGTTAGGGCAGGTGCCAAGGAGGAAGCCCTCGAGGAGGCCAGGTTGTGGCAGTTTTGTGATGCCCCTGGGATGCCCTTTGCAGCTGCAGTGTGCCCGCAGCTCTGGGCCTTTTAGTTTAAGAACCCTAACCCTAACCCTAACCCTAGGCCGGGCAGCCAATCAGCCTAGGGTTAGGGCAGGTGCCAAGGAGGAAGCCCTCGAGGAGGCCAGGTTGTGGCAGTTTTGTGATGCCCCTGGGATGCCCTTTGCAGCTGCAGTGTGCCCGCAGCTCTGGGCCTTTTAGTTTAAGAACCCTAACCCTAACCCTAACCCTAGGCAGGGCAGCCAATCAGCCTAGGGTTAGGGCAGGTGCCAAGGAGGAAGCCCTCGAGGAGGCCAGGTTGTGGCAGTTTTGTGATGCCCCTGGGATGCCCTTTGCAGCTGCAGTGTGCCTGCAGCTCTGGGCCTTTTAGTTTAAGAACCCTAACCCTAACCCTAACCCTAGGCAGGGCAGCCAATCAGCCTAGGGTTAGGGCAGGTGCCAAGGAGGAAGCCCTCGAGGGGGCCAGGTTGCGGCAGTTTTGTGATGCCCCTGGGATGCCCTTTGCAGCTGCAGTGTGCCCGCAGCTCTGGGCCTTTTAGTTTAAAAACCCTAACCCTAACCCTAACCCTAACCCTAACCCTAGGCACGGCAGCCAATCAGCCTAGGGTTAGGGCAGGTGCCAAGGAGGAAGCCCTCGAGGGGGCCAGGTTGCGGCAGTTTTGTGATGCCCCTGGGATGCCCTTTGCAGCTGCAGTGTGCCCGCAGCTCTGGGCCTTTTAGTTTAAGAACCCTAACCCTAACCCTAACCCTAACCCTAGGCAGGGCAGCCAATCAGCCTAGGGTTAGGGCAGGTGCCAAGGAGGAAGCCCTCGAGGAGGCCAGGTTGTGGCAGTTTTGTGATGCCCCTGGGATGCCCTTTGCAGCTGCAGTGTGCCCGCAGCTCTGGGCCTTTTAGTTTAAGAACCCTAACCCTAACCCTAACCCTAACCTTAGGCAGGGCAGCCAATCAGCCTAGGGTTAGGGCAGGTGCCAAGGAGGAAGCCCTCGAGGAGGCCAGGTTGTGGCAGTTTTGTGATGCCCCTGGGATGCCCTTTGCAGCTGCAGTGTGCCCGCAGCTCTGGGCCTTTTAGTTTGCAGAACCCTAACCCTAACCCTAACCCTAGGCAGGGCAGCCAATCAGCCTAGGGTTAGGGCAGGTGCCAAGGAGGAAGCCCTCGAGGAGGCCAGGTTGTGGCAGTTTTGTGATGCCCCTGGGATGCCCTTGGCAGCTGCAGTGTGCCTGCAGCTCTGGGCCTTTTAGTTTAAGAACCCTAACCCTAACCCTAACCCTAACCCTAGGCAGGGCAGTCAATCAGCCTAGGGTTAGGGCAGGTGCCAAGGAGGAAGCCCTCGAGGAGGCCAGGTTGTGGCAGTTTTGTGATGCCCCTGGGATGCCCTTTGCAGCTGCAGTGTGCCTGCAGCTCTGGGCCTTTTAGTTTAAGAACCCTAACCCTAACCCTAACCCTAGGCAGGGCAGCCAATCAGCCTAGGGTTAGGGCAGGTGCCAAGGAGGAAGCCCTCGAGGAGGCCAGGTTGTGGCAGTTTTGTGATGCCCCTGGGATGCCCTTTGCAGCTGCAGTGTGCCCGCAGCTCTGGGCCTTTTAGTTTAAGAACCCTAACCCTAACCCTAACCCTAACCCTAGGCCGGGCAGCCAATCAGCCTAGGGTTAGGGCAGGTGCCAAGGAGGAAGCCCTCGAGGAGGCCAGGTTGTGGCAGTTTTGTGATGCCCCTGGGATGCCCTTTGCAGCTGCAGTGTGCCCGCAGCTCTGGGCCTTTTAGTTTAAGAACCCTAACCCTAACCCTAACCCTAGGCAGGGCAGCCAATCAGCCTAGGGTTAGGGCAGGTGCCAAGGAGGAAGCCCTCGAGGAGGCCAGGTTGTGGCAGTTTTGTGATGCCCCTGGGATGCCCTTTGCAGCTGCAGTGTGCCTGCAGCTCTGGGCCTTTTAGTTTAAGAACCCTAACCCTAACCCTAACCCTAGGCAGGGCAGCCAATCAGCCTAGGGTTAGGGCAGGTGCCAAGGAGGAAGCCCTCGAGGAGGCCAGGTTGTGGCAGTTTTGTGATGCCCCTGGGATGCCCTTTGCAGCTGCAGTGTGCCCGCAGCTCTGGGCCTTTTAGTTTAAGAACCCTAACCCTAAACCTAACCCTAACCCTAGGCAGGGCAGCCAATCAGCCTAGGGTTAGGGCAGGTGCCAAGGAGGAAGCCCTCGAGGGGGCCAGGTTGTGGCAGTTTTGTGATGCCCCTGGGATGCCCTTTGCAGCTGCAGTGTGCCCGCAGCTCTGGGCCTTTTAGTTTAAAAACCCTAACCCTAACCCTAACCCTAGGCACGGCAGCCAATCAGCCTAGGGTTAGGGCAGGTGCCAAGGAGGAAGCCCTCGAGGAGGCCAGGTTGTGGCAGTTTTGTGATACCCCTGGGATGCCCTTTGCAGCTGCAGTGTGCCCGCAGCTCTGGGCCTTTTAGTTTAAGAACCCTAACCCTAACCCTAACCCTAACCCTAGGCCGGGCAGCCAATCAGCCTAGGGTTAGGGCAGGTGCCAAGGAGGAAGCCCTCGAGGAGGCCAGGTTGTGGCAGTTTTGTGATGCCCCTGGGATGCCCTTTGCAGCTGCAGTGTGCCCGCAGCTCTGCGCCTTTTAGTTTAAGAACCCTAACCCTAACCCTAACCCTAACCCTAGGCCGGGCAGCCAATCAGCCTAGGGTTAGGGCAGGTGCCAAGGAGGAAGCCCTCGAGGAGGCCAGGTTGTGGCAGTTTTGTGATGCCCCTGGGATGCCCTTTGCAGCTGCAGTGTGCCCGCAGCTCTGGGCCTTTTAGTTTAAGAACCCTAACCCTAACCCTAACCCTAGGCCGGGCAGCCAATCAGCCTAGGGTTAGGGCAGGTGCCAAGGAGGAAGCCCTCGAGGAGGCCAGGTTGTGGCAGTTTTGTGATGCCCCTGGGATGCCCTTTGCAGCTGCAGTGTGCCCGCAGCTCTGGGCCTTTTAGTTTAAGAACCCTAACCCTAACCCTAACCCTAACCCTAGGCCGGGCAGCCAATCAGCCTAGGGTTAGGGCAGGTGCCAAGGAGGAAGCCCTCGAGGAGGCCAGGTTGTGGCAGTTTTGTGATGCCCCTGGGATGCCCTTTGCAGCTGCAGTGTGCCCGCAGCTCTGGGCCGTCTAGTTTAAGAACCCTGACCCTAACCCTAGGCCGGGCAGCCAATCAGCCTAGGGTTAGGGCAGGTGCCAAGGAGGGAGCCCTCGAGGAGGCCAGGTTGTGGCAGTTTTGTGATGCCCCTGGGATGCCCTTTGCAGCTGCAGTGTGCCTGCAGCTCTGGGCCTTTTAGTTTAAGAACCCTAACCCTAACCCTAACCCTAACCCTAGGCAGGGCAGCCAATCAGCCTAGGGTTAGGGCAGGTGCCAAGGAGGAAGCCCTCGAGGAGGCCAGGTTGTGGCAGTTTTGTGATGCCCCTGGGATGCCCTTTGCAGCTGCAGTGTGCCCGCAGCTCTGGGCCTTTTAGTTTTCAGAACCCGAACTCTAACCCTAACCCTAACCCTAGGCAGGGCAGCCAATCAGCCTAGGGTTAGGGCAGGTGCCAAGGAGGAAGCCCTCGAGGAGGCCAGGTTGTGGCAGTTTTGTGATGCCCCTGGGATGCCCTTTGCAGCTGCAGTGTGCCCGCAGCTCTGGGCCTTTTAGTTTAAGAACCCTAACCCTAACCCTAACCCTAACCCTAGGCCGGGCAGCCAATCAGCCTAGGGTTAGGGCAGGTGCCAAGGAGGGAGCCCTCGAGGAGGCCAGGTTGTGGCAGTTTTGTGATGCCCCTGGGATGCCCTTTGCAGCTGCAGTGTGCCTGCAGCTCTGGGCCTTTTAGTTTAAGAACCCTAACCCTAACCCTAACCCTAGGCCGGGCAGCCTATCAGCCTAGGGTTAGGGTAGGTGCCAAGGAGGAAGCCCTCGAGGAGGCCAGGTTGTGGCAGTTTTGTGATGCCCCTGGGATGCCCTTTGCAGCTGCAGTGTGCCCGCAGCTCTGGGCCTTTTAGTTTAAGAACCCTAACCCTAACCCTAACCCTAGGCCGGGCAGCCAATCAGCCTAGGGTTAGGGCAGGTGCCAAGGAGGAAGCCCTCGAGGAGGCCAGGTTGTGGCAGTTTTGTGATGCCCCTGGGATGCCCTTTGCAGCTGCAGTGTGCCCGCAGCTCTGGGCCTTTTAGTTTGC